>NW_028163940.1:0-48832 GCF_964263955.1 Coregonus lavaretus | reverse complement strand
AGAGAGAGAGAGTTTAAGCCCCACCCTCTTCAACATATATATTATATAACCACTTCAAAGGAAGCGATTCACAAACCTTCCATAACAAAGCCTTCACATACAGAGAGATGAACTTGGAGAAGAATCCCCTAAGCAAGCTGGTCCTGGGGCTCTGTTCACAAACACAAACAGAGCCCCAGGACGACAACAACAACAACAACACAATTAGACCCAACCAAATCATGAGAAAACAAAAAGAGAATTACTTGACACATTGGAAAGAATTAACAAAAAAACTGAGCAAACTAGAATGCTATTTGGCCCTAAACAGAGAGTACACAGTGGCTGAATACCTGACCACTGTGACTGACCCAAACTTAAGGAAAGCTTTGACTATGTACAGACTCAGTGAGCATAGCCTTGCTATTGAGAAAGGCCGCCATAGGCAGACCTGGCTCTCAAGAGAAGACAGGCTATGTGCACACTGCCAACAAAATGAGGTGGAAACTGAGCTGCACTTCCTAACCTCCTGCCAAATGTATGACCATATTAGAGACACATATTTTCTCTCAGATTACAGCGATCCACAAAGAATTAGAAAACAAACCCAATTTTGATAAACTCCCTTATCTACTGGTTGAAAAACCACAGTGTGCCATCACAGCAGCAAGATTTGTGACATGTTGCCACAAGAAAAGTGCAACCAGTGAAGAACAAACACCATTGTAAATACAACCCATATTTATGTTTATTTATTTTCCCATTTGTACTTTAACTATTTGCACATTGTTACAACACTGTATATATACATAATATGACATTTGAAATGTCTTTATTCTTTTGCAACTTTGAGTGTAATGTTTACTGTTAATATGTATTGTTTATTTCACTTTTGGGTGGCAGGTAGCTTGGTGGGTAAGAGCGTTGTGCCAGTAACTGAAAGGTCGCTGGTTCTAATCCCCGAGCCAACAAGGTGAAAAATCTGTTGATGTGCCCTTAAGCAAGGCACTTAACCCTAATTGCTCCTGTAAGTTGCTCTGGATAAGAGTGTCTGCTAAATGACTAAAATGTAAATGTTTACTATCTACTTCACTTGCTTTGGCAATGTTAACATACGTTTCCCATGCCGAGAGAGAGAGAAAAAAAAAACACAAACAAAGACTGTATAAAAGAGCAGACCGCCACCAGGTTTCAGTTAGGAGGAGAGGAAGACAGAGGAGAGGAGAGAAAACTAAGGAACAAAGGAAATGGGTCACTGTTCTTTGACTGTGTTTTAACCATCTCTCTGTTTGATAGACTATCATATAACATAATATGTATGTTCCTCTCCATCATTCCTCTTCTCCCTTTCTTCCTCTCTATCTCATCCTATCCCTCTCCTCTCGGACAATGAACTCTCCACCTCTCTCTCTCTCTCTCGCTCTCTCTCTCTCTCTCTCTCTCTCTCTCTCTCTCTCTCTCTCTCACAGCTGTCAGCCTTCCCTGACACAGCAGAACCCAAGGCCATCTCTGATTACACACAGGCATCCCTCTCCTCCTCCTCCCTCCCTCTTCTTCCAGTCTTGCCACTCCACCGTCTTCCCAGAGGTATCGTTGGAGCTCCCAGGATGCGGCTGCTCAGCGCTCTGCTGCTCCTCCTGCTCCTCAGTTCTGCTGAGCCCAGGAAGGGTGGACGGAACAGAGACCGGGGCATGGCCCGGGGTAAAGGCAGAGCCAATGCTGTCAAACGTCAAACCTCTGAATGCAAGGAATACATGGAGGCTGGAGAGAAATACCTGGACTGTCAGGACCGCCAGCTGACCGGGGTGCAACAGCACTGGCCTGAAGACATCCACCACCTCCTGCTGGCCCGCAACAAGATCCAGGTGCTCAGAGACAACACCTTCTCCCAGTTCAAGATCCTAAAGAGTCTGGATCTACAACAGAATGAGATCTACATGGTGGAGGATGGGGCGTTCGCAGGGCTGGGCCAGCTCACTACTCTGCTTCTTCAGCATAACAAGATGAAGACAGCTTCTGAGGAGCACCTGCTCCCCTTGCCAAGCCTCCGCTACCTGCGTCTCTATGATAACCCCTGGGACTGCCGGTGCTCGCTGGATAGCCTGGTCAGGACCCTGCAGGTGCCCAGCAACCGTAACCTAGGGAACTACGCCAAGTGTTCTGAGCCGGACGCTCTGAGAGGTCAGAAGCTGAAGAAGATGAGGCCGGAGCTGGTGTGTCTTGAGGATGGGGAGGGCCAGCAGCCAGGGCAGAAACCTCAGGAGGGGCAGGATAGTCTGCCCAAACCCCCTCCCATCAAGAAGCACCCTGATGCCAACTCCTTGTGCCACACCTACATGTTCCCCAAACCCATGCTGGACTGCAAGAGCAAAGGTAAGCTATGAGCCAACCTAGCTTGTCTTCCTTTCATTTGTTTGTGTAATTTGTGTGAAGAATTTCCTCCTTGGAGGACAATGAAGTGTTGTATTCTGGTCTTTCAGAAGACTGGAGTGAGTTATTAGGGTTCTCAGGGCCATGGGTTCATGGACCCAGATTAATCTCTACTGAAATGACTTTTTAGTCCAGGAATAGGACTAGTATGGGTCAGGGAAACCGGCCCTCCATGTACGAGTCACATGTCCATCTGAAATATCTGGCCATTGTTCACTGCACATGATTGTTGTGAGGCCTTTTGCAACAGTGTGGAGGAGAGGCTGGCTGTTAGATACTCCAGAGCTGTGGTTGATAATGACTACTTTCTAAATGTGTTCTCTATCATTTCCCTGAATCAGCATGTGGTACGTAACGTGACGCACAAAGGGACCAAGGGAAAATATGGAGTCTCATTTCTGTCTCCTGTCCAGACTCTCACATCTGGTGCCGTTTCTGTGGAACTATGTATAACTGCCACATTAAAACTGCTATCAGGACTATAACTTCTATAAAGATTACATTTCATTATTGTATTTCAAATAGCCGTTAGGCCAAGACCCATGGGACTGACTACAAATCCTGCATGGAGTCCATGCTGTGTGGGGACTGCTTTTGTGTTTGAGCTCCAAAATACAACTTGGAATATGTGCATGGTCCTGAATGGTCCCTTCATAATGATTCAGTGTAGAAGTGGCAGTATGGTCATGAATGGTCCCTTCATAATGATTCAGTGTAGAAGTGGCAGTATGGCCATGAATGGTCCCTTCATAATGATTCAGTGTAGAAGTGGCAGTATGGTCCTGAATGGTCCCTTCATAATGATTCAGTGTAGAAGTGGCAGTATGGTCCTGAATGGTCCCTTCATAATGATTCAGTGTAGAAGTGGCAGTATGGTCCTGAATGGTCCCTTCATAATGATTCAGTGTAGAAGTGGCAGTATGGTCCTGAATGGTCCCTTCATAATGATTCAGTGTAGAAGTGGCAGTATGGTCCTGAATGGTCCCTTCATAATGATTCAGTGTAGAAGTGGCAGTATGGTCCTGAATGGTCCCTTCATAATGATTCAGTGTAGAAGTGGCAGTATGGTCCTGAATGGTCCCTTCATAATGATTCAGTGTAGAAGTGGCAGTATGGTCATGAATGGTCCCTTCATAATGATTCAGTGTAGAAGTGGCAGTATGGTCCTGAATGGTCCCTTCATACTTATTTATTGTAGACGTGGCAGCACTCTGATCTATTGTTCTACTGTATATTTATGAAATGTCACAGTGAGCTGGCCCTTTGATCAAGATGATGAATGACAGTCATATAATGATATACTGTCCCTATCCTGTCCCCAGAAAGCCATTTATCAGAGTGCAGTTAAACATGCAAGAAGCAGCAACACTGGTCTATCTGTATTCTACTGTCACTATATAAAAGATCCCCATGTTCAGCTGGGTGAAACTATTTCCCTTCCCCTCTGGAAAAGTTTTCAATCAATCCTTTATCTGAACCTCAGTAGATCATCTCACTGGTCATAGTCTGTCCCCATCCCTCTCTCCCTCTCTCCCTCTTTCCTCTCTCTCTCTCTCTCTCTCTCTCTCTCTCTCTCTCTCTCTCTCTCTCTCTCTCTCTCTCTCTCTCTCTCTCTCTCTCTCTCTCTCTCTCTCTCTCTCTCTCTCTCTCTCTCTCTCTCTCTCTCTCTCGCTCTCTCGTTCTCCCTCATCTCTATCTCTCCCACTCTCTCTCCCTTTCTCTCCTCTCTCTCTCTCTCTCTCCCGATCTCTCTTGCTCTCCCTCCCTCATCTATCTATCTCTCTCTCTCCCTCATCTCTCTCTCTCCCACTCTCTCTCGCTCTCCCTCCCTCATCTCTCTCTTTCTCTGTTTCTCTCACTCTCTCTCCATCCCTCTCTCATATGTGAGTTCCAGTGAATTCAGAGCCTTTTCTCATCCTGTCTCCAGGGATCTGATGGTAATTTACTGTATCACTAATTACTGAAACAAAGTCTCATTTGTAAACACTGGATATGCCCCTACAATACACTACAGAACTGCTTGGGAGCAAGACAGAACGTATCCAAACACAAACACAGAATCTGTGTGGTGAAAGTGTAGGCTACATACATGATATATATGAGAATATGTGAGAGTGCACGTACTTTTTAGATAAATGTTGTCCAGACCTCACAGTCAGACACTGAGAGAAACCTTTTCAAACAAGTCATAAGCCTGAAAGATTATGCCTGGTTTAGTCCTGCTCTATAGCTAGCAGAAAAGTTGAGTCAGCATATGGCGAGTTGGCCTGCATCTCGTCTCTGTAAAGGAAAACCTCCTCTTGTGGCATTATATCATGGTTTCTTGGATTTCCTGTATAACCGACGGTCGGGTATTTTGTCAGCAGACAAGTTGAATCTCATTAATACACATTCTGGGGGAGTCATGATGTGTAGCAGAGAGGGAGTAATATTCTGCTGGTAGTCTTCTCTCCTCCACAGCAGGATTGATTTTCTTTGATATATATTTGGCACCTTACTCTGTAAAAGCAGCACTGTGCATTTACAACCTAAATGTATGGCTATATACGTTTAGTTTCCTCCTGTCTGTAAACGACATGTGATTTTAATAAACTATATCAGGGTTGGGCAACTGGCCACGGCCCCCCCTTTTGTTGGCCCGCGGAACAATTACCCCCAAAAAAGTCTAATAAACGTACTGTTGAGGGTGGTTGTTATGTCAGTCACTGACAGCTACATTTGTTTAGATTGGTAAGTTAGTCTAGCGGCCATCTAAACTTGTAGTAATCATGGTCGAATTACCGACCGGGGGGGCCCCATTGATTTTGATAGTCAGTCTCATTTAGATTTCATATTAAAAACTGCAAACATTTCTCTCCACCCTATGGCAAAATGTGTATAATTGCAGGAAATGAGCTGTAAAACTGCACATTTTTCTCTTCGCCCCTTGGCAAAATGAGTAGAATTACATGATTTTTAAAATAAAATTGCTAAATCTTCTCTCCACCCCATGACAAAATTTCACTTAGGGCCCCCAAAAGGCCCCGGCTCTGACTGCCTGAGTGGGTATGGATTTGGGTACGCAGACCCCCGAGCCACTGTGGCCCCTCATGATGAGTTCAGATTCTTTGTGGCCCCACCCCCATCAAGGTTGCCCACCCCTGAACTATGACATGATTTAGTCCTGCACAGTTCGAACACTGAAAGTCCATGTACATCACATGGATTCCTAGACAATCAGTCGTCTTCTCATGCAGCATCATTAGCAGCAGGTATTGGATAAATTAGACTGAGGGTTGATGCTCTCCTGATGAGCGTAGAAATGTCAAAAACAGAAGCTGATCCAAAAACTGTTATGCATGAACGACCTTGACTTCTCCCAACGTCCCAACCATCTGCATGTTTCCCCACTCAGTGCTGTAGTTTGAACTAAAGCATATCACAGGTGTTGTGAGGCAGGGGTTTGATAGATAAGGGAAGAGGGAACATCTCTGGATGCGTCCCAAACGGCACCCTATTCCCCTATATAGTGCACTACTTTTAACCAGAGCCCTACCAGGGCCCATAGGGCTCTGGTCAAAAGTAGTGCACTATATAGAGAATAGGATGTCATTGGGAACGCTAACTTCTGTCTCTGTTGTGCTGTTGTGAATGCTGCAGCAGCAGCAGCCCCATCTACAAGCCAAGGAGGGCTAATCTCATTTCCTTACGGTGGAGAATGATGGATGTCGTATGCTGTTATGATATTTGAGCAGCTGTCTGCCGTAAAGGTCTGTAATAGTTCCTTCAGCTGAATGATACATGAACCATGCTCAGGATGTGGCCTACTGGAAGCAGTCCAAGACTGTACATGGAGTTTGACAAACACAAAAGGTCCTGCGTCGTTCATGAAATAAACAATGATGGTTTTCCACCCCACCACAGCGATGTTCCTTCTCAGCTAAGCATTTTAGTTTTACAGCTAACTCCTTTCATTGTGAACATGACTTGGAAAACCGGTTCCAAAGACATCATTCATTATGAAGTGTTAATACAAGTTGTATGCATTTTAGGGACCACCTACTTAGTCTTTATGTTAAACTATACATTGAGAACAATGGCTCTTGCAGATGTTTTCCTTCTATGGTAAAGGCTGCTGGCGATCACAATAAAAGAGAGAAGCTCTCTCAGAGGCCTTCTAAGCCTGTGGGAAACCCTGTTTCATATGTTAGCCTTCATGTTTCATACCCTTCAAAGGCTAAGGGAACCCAGAGTGCTGTGAAAACCAGTCCTGCTTGGCACAGACCTACAACATGGCTACAGAGTGACTATAGAAAGGGGACCATCTTGATATTCTTAGGGCACACTTGGAATTCACATATGTAGGAATCCACATTTCAGTCACTCTGGCGATCAAAAAGTATGCATTGGGTTAAAAAATTAACTTATGCCCAAAAGTTCCTTGTGTGTCCGCTTATGTTTTCGTTCATGTTTTCATGCAGTATGAAAGCTAGTTGATTTTGCCATTGTAAACATGTCTGGTTAAGCCATTGTCCTCTCACTGACCTCCATATTCTCTCTCTCTTTCTCCCCCCTCTCTCCCCCCCTCTCTCCAGAGCTGAAGAACATACCCTCAGGCCTCCCGTCAGACATTGTGAGGATGGACTTGTCCAGTAACAGCATCACTCAGCTCCGGCCCAAGGATTTTGTTGCTGCCAGGGACCTGAAGCTCCTCAACCTCAGCAGCAACAGTCTGGATCAGATCGACACAGGTGAGAAGTACATCTTCTTCCAACAGCACACTCATTATGGATGTGTTCCAAGTCATGCTGCACAGATGATCAGATCCAGAAGAAGATGTATTTAATAAGATAAAGCAATCCTTTTTTTTTTTTTAAGTGTGATTTACAGTAGTGAGTGCATACATTTTCTTACTGGTCCCCAATGGAAATCGAGCCCACACTGGACCTTCAAAGAAAGAGGTCAAAATAGGAATCAGATGAGAACCTTGACCTTGAGTCCATTCATCACAAAATGGAGGCAGAGCTTTATTTCATCCTGAAATAGAATCCTTAGAATCCCTGGGGTAATGTGGGAAAAGATGCAGAAAAAAAGACTAATCAAAAACTCACATACTTTATCTACCATACCAGACAGCGTTGAGTTTGGATCAATTCTACACATCCATAAAAATCCTTAACGCTCATTAGCTTCTCACGCGGTTTAATCTGACTTGTTAAAGGAGCCTACAATGCCGTAAACATACTACATCTCGTTTGTAGAACTAACAAGGTTCTCTATTTGCCGAGGAATCACTACACTACCTTCTAGTTCTGTTACGTTGGAGAACTGGAAGAAAAAACCCGCTATATCATTATTCCTAGGCTAACAAGAACTGGTCACACAGCCAGGAAGCTTCGCCAAGGAAGGAAAATCATTCCCTTATCATTCATTATTGCAGAACATATGTAAGCAATTGACATTGAGTTGTTACTGAGCAATAAATGGTGGTTAATTCTGACCCACTATGACAACCAGTACTGTACACACCAGTGGCGATTTTAGCATGTAAATCTTGGTGGGGCAACAAAAACAAAATATGTGGGATGCATGCCAGCAAAGCCACTACACAACACAACACTAAACAATACATTAATTGCACTACAACGGTGACAAACAGTGCCCACAAACTGTTAGGGCCTACATAAACCTGTCCCAATAGCAGTCCCAACACCTTACCATTGCTACACCTGGCTATCAGCGGAGCATAGCTGATATGGCTGACTTGCTTAAACAAATGTGGTTTCTACTGACAATTGAGATGTACAAACTATGGCATAAGGGAACGACAAGCGGATAAGAGGCAATCCGTCATTTTGATTAAGACGTTATTAATGAGCGAGCCAGGACGGAGGTAGTCAATATAACTATTTGTTCAGCACTTTTGAAATGTACAGCGACAGAATTCAGAACATGGGCCGTTCTTACAGTGTTCTCCCTGTGCATCAAGTCAGAACCGTAGGATAAATAAAGGGGGCATATAAGCAGACAATGAAAGCTCTTACAATATTTGATGATTACATTTCTCAAAAACAGGTTACAGGCTACATGTGCACCACTGAGTCAGAACAGTAGGTGAAATTAAGAGGTGAAAATTAACCATATTATCATGGTGAGGCATATGGGCTACTAACAGCTTACTACACAACATACACTTAGTATTACTTTCTTAGCTACAGTATACATATCTCCCTGGTATATTACATCATTCATGCAGCAGCATATAAGACATTTTGGGACGTTGTTCACTTGAACAGGAAGTTGGCGCGACGGTCCTTCGTGGGCATATTTTGTCATCAAAGAAAGAGAAAGAGGACGGATTTACAATTCCGAGTTGGATGACCGTTCAAAACGTATTTTCCCAGTCTGAGCTCGTTTATTCCCGATTTACCAGTTGCAACGCTTGTAGTTAGCCACTGTCACCGATTTCTTCCAAACCACTCATTGTTGAATTTGCGATTTCTAACTTGTAGTGTAATGTCCAATGGCCGATGAGCACCAATACACCAATATAATTATCTTCATTATTTCTCTTCATATGACAAGGATTAAAAAGGATTTGCCAGTAGATTGTCGACTTCATTCATGATGATGACTGCTAGCTAAGATTTTGAAAGTAAGATGTTGACATGATCAGTCCAATCAAAGCTACAGTACATATAAGGTGATTTGACGTCATTTTATCTGTGGCCAATGACCTTGAGCCTTCGCACTTCTAATGTAACTCTATGGCAGGACCCGAAGGGCTAGAATTTTCGATGTCTACCCTTACTAAGGACTTAGACTTGGCGGTGATGTAGTGTCCCCATGAGTGACAGAACACTGAGCCAATCACGACGCAATGCTCCTATTTTCTGCTGGCTTGCCCCACCACCACAGAAAGCACTGCGCTAAGATGAAACACCTGCATTTTGGAGCTGCTTTACTCAAGAAAACAAAAAAGAGACCATGTTTGTATGCGGCTTTATTAACTCAATTATATAAAACATTTTTACATTGTTTGCAAACTGATTTGTGACACGTATTAATGCCAAAATAACATGCAAAACAGGCAAGCCCCAAAAAATTGAAAATAAATAAATATATATATATATTTATATATCTTTTTTTTTCTTTGGTAAAAATGTGGGGTTCAAAACAGGTGGGGACCTGCCCTGAATGACGGGTTGCCACTGATACACACACAGTCATGATCGAGGAGAAATACATTAAATAGCCTGTTATGGATAAAAGGCCAATCCGTTCTGGAGAGAGAAAGCAACTGCAAATTGAACACAATCCACAATAAATATTCACAAATTGCTCCCTCAGTTTTCTCAGCGACTGTGAGAAGCTAAGCTCTGTGGCAAGCCCAAACTGGTCTCAAAAATAGACCAGAATTGTGGTCTCATTGAGTTGCACAAACAAACCAGTAGAAACCGGACAGTAATTCTCATGAGTATGATAATAGCATAATCTGAGGAGGTTTGTGGGAGTGGTGACAAGAGGGTCACTCTGGAGACAGTGCTAAATACAGTAGGCCTATCTATCTTTGAGTTTGAGTTTATTTTTACAGGGACAGTGCACATTAATCAACGTTTCAGTAAAAGTGCCGGTTTTAGCCAGCCGGCTAATTTTCAACCGCAGTCCCTGGGCAGGTTATTAAAAACAATTACAATATAGACAATAACAACATAGAACAAGACATAGCATACAGACATAGCAACATAGGACAAACAAGACGTAGCATACAGACCGAGCAACATAGAACAAAAAGCAGCAAGACAAAATTCATAAAAGCAACAAAGTGTTTCCACACCTCACAAGTTACAGACAACAGACATGGAAAGCGGCAACACACAGCTAGGGACCATGTTCACAAATCTGATTGACCTTTAGCCATGTCTTCAAGCATTTTGTGAAAGTGTGATATGTGGTGCAGTTATGTGTGTCTGATGGCAGTGTATTCCAGACATGGGAAGCTCTCACAGAAAAAGCGGATTTACTAAAGGTGCTTTTCCTTAGGGGAACTACACAGTCACCTCTCATGGCAGACCTTGTGGATCTGCTGCCATATGTTTGGGTTTTCTGTTTAACAAAAATACTGAGTGGAGGGGGAGCCAAGCCATTTAGGATCTTGAATACAAGACATGCATCGGTGTATTGCACAAGATTTTCCCAACTCAGGTGCTCATGCTTTCTAAGGATGTGACAGTGATGATGGCTATTGGGCTTCCTATCAAGCAGTTTGAGAGCCTGTTTGTAGACAGACTGAATAGGTCTTACTGTTGTACAGCAAGCTTGGGCCCAACTAGTCAAGCAGTATGTTAAGTGGGGGAGTATCATAGATTTGAAGTACAGTTTTGCTACCTCTGTAGTCAAACAATTTCGTATAAATCGGAAATTAGCTAGGTTGAATTTGGTTATTTGAATTACCTTTTTCACATGCTTTTTAAAAGAGAGGTTGGAATCAAGTATGATGCCAAGGTACTTAAAATCAGATACTCCCTGGAGCTTCTCCCCTGACACATAGACTTCTGGCTCAGTAGCATCTGTTGCCCCCTTTGTGAAGAACATGCAAACAGTTTTTTTCACATTGAGATGCAAACACGAGTCACCTTTATGGTGCTAGCCAGCATGAAGCACACACAGCCACCATTACTCAGGGCTACACTGCAGGACACACATCTTAAAGATGTCAGCCCAACTATTAGGCACATCAACAGTCTAACTTCAGCTTGAATTAGAGCTGAGAGTAGGTGATGGGGAGAGCACTGGTCAAAGTTAATATCAGCATGTGTTTGAAGACGAGGTGCTGAAAAAACAGTCAGAAATTAGTTATGGAAGCTGTTACTCTTTCTCCTGTTACAGCAGAACATTAGTTCCAGGTAATACTTCAGCATTCATGTCCATTAGTGGAAATTAGTTCCACTGAAACTTTCCACTGAGTGCTACTGTACAGTCGTGGTCAAATGTTTTGAGAATGACACAAATATTAATTTTCACAAAAGTCTGCTGCCTCAGTTTTTGTGATGGCAATTTGCATATACTCCAGAATGTTATGAAGAGTGATCAGATGAATTGCAATTAATTGCAAAGTCCCTCTTTGCCATGAAAATTAACTTCATCCCCAAAAAACATTTCCACTGCATTTCAGCCCTGCCACAAAAGGACCAGCTGACATCATGTCAGTGATTATCTCGTTAACACAGGTGAGAGTGTTGACGAGGACAAGGCTGGAGATCACTCTGTCATGCTGATTGAGGTAGAATAACAGACTGGAAGCTTTAAAAGGAGGGTGGTGTTTGAAATCAAGGAAACACGTGCCGTCATCATTGCTTTGCACAAAAAGGGCTTCACAGGCAAGGATATTGCTGCTAGTAAGATTGCACCTAAATCAACCATTTATCGGATCATCAAGAACTTCAAGGAGAGAGGTTCAATTGCTGTGAAGAAGGCTTCAGGGCGCCCAAGAAAGTCCAGCAAGCGCCAGGACCGTCTCCTAAAGTTGATTCAGCTGCGGGATCGGGGCACCACCAGTGCAGAGCTTGCTCAGGAATGGCAGCAGGCAGGTGTGAGTGCATCTGCATGCACAGTGAGGCGAAGACTTTTGGAGGATGGCCTGGTGTCAAGAAGGGCAGCGAGGAAGCCACTTCTCTCCAGGAAAAACATCAGGGACAGACTGATATTCTGCAAAAGGTACAGGGATTGGACTGCTGAGGACTGGGGTAATGTCATTTTCTCTGATGAATCCTCTTTCCGATTGTTTGGGGCATCCGGAAAACACCTTGTCCGGAGAAGACAAGGTGAGCGCTACCATCAGTCCTGTGTCATGCCAACAGTAAAGCATCCTGAGACCATTCATGTGTGGGGTTGCTTCTCAGCCAAGGGAGTTGGCTCACTCACAATTTTTCCTAAGAACACAGCCATGAATAAAGAATGGTACCAACACATCCTCAGAGAGCAAGTTCTCCCAACCATCCAAGAACAGTTTGGTGACGAACAGTGCCTTTTCCAGCATGATGGAGCACCTTGCCATAAGGCAAAAGTGATAACTGATTGGCTCTGGGAACAAAACATCGACATTTTGGGTCCATGGCCAGGAAACTCCCCAGACCTTAATCCCATTGAGAACTTGTGGTCAATCCTCAAGAGGCGGGTGGACAAACAAAAACCCACAAATTCTGACAAACTCCAAGCATTGATTATGCAAGAATGGTCTTGAAAAAGAAGGGTCAACACTGCAAATATTGACTCTTTGCATAAACTTAATGTAATTGTCAATAAAAGCCTTTGACACTTATGGAATGCTTGTAATTATACTTCAGTAGACCATAGTAACATCTAACAAAAATATCTAAAAACAATGAAGCAGCAAACTTTGTGAAGACCAATACTTGTGTCATTCTCAAAACTTTTGACCACGACTGTATAAGATTAATTGAAGTAGCAACTGAACAACGTCCTCTCTCCTTGTACCCCTCTTCAGCTGCATCCACTGGGCTCCTGTACCTGTCCAGTAGGAATGACTTCCACTGGGCTCCTGTACCTGTCCAGTAGGAATGACTTCCACTGGGCTCCTGTACCTGTCCAGTAGGAATGACTTCCACTGGGCTCCTGTACCTGTCCAGTAGGAATGACTTCCACTGGGCTCCTGTACCTGTCCAGTAGGAATGACTTCCACTGGGCTCCTGTACCTGTCCAGTAGGAATGACTTCCACTGGGCTCCTGTACCTGTCCAGTAGGAATGACTTCCACTGGGCTCCTGTACCTGTCCAGTAGGAATGACTTCCACTGGGCTCCTGTACCTGTCCAGTAGGAATGACTTCCACTGGGCTCCTGTACCTGTCCAGTAGGAATTACTTCCACTGGGCTCCTGTACCTGTCCAGTAGGAATGACTTCCACTGGGCTCCTGTACCTGTCCAGTAGGAATGACTTCCACTGGGCTCCTGTACCTGTCCAGTAGGAATGACTTCCACTGGGCTCCTGTACCTGTCCAGTAGGAATGACTTCCACTGGGCTCCTGTACCTGTCCAGTAGGAATGACTTCCACTGGGCTCCTGTACCTGTCCAGTAGGAATTACTTCCACTGGGCTCCTGTACCTGTCCAGTAGGAATGACTTCCACTGGGCTCCTGTACCTGTCCAGTAGGAATGACTTCCACTGGGCTCCTGTACCTGTCCAGTAGGAATGACTTCCACTGAGACTTTTTTTTTTTTTTTTTTTTTTTAGGGGGTAGATCAGCTTTAATATTGCAGATAGATTGTAACTTCCATCAATGTAATTGTCTGCATTACTTCCAATCCCCATATGTTTTTTTTCTTTTTTCCGCGCATATATATACAGTGGGGGAAAAAAGTATTTAGTCAGCCACCAATTGTGCAAGTTCTCCCACTTAAAAAGGCCTGTAATTTTCATCATAGGTACACGTCAACTATGACAGACAAATTGAGGAAAAAAAATCCAGAAAATCACATTGTAGGATTTTTAATGAATTTATTTGCAAATTATGGTGGAAAATAAGTATTTGGTCACCTACAAACAAGCAAGATTTCTGGCTCTCACAGACCTGTAACTTCTTCTTTAAGAGGCTCCTCTGTCCTCCACTCGTTACCTGTATTAATGGCACCTGTTTGAACTTGTTATCAGTATAAAAGACACCTGTCCACAACCTCAAACAGTGACACTCCAAACTCCACTATGGCCAAGACCAAAGAGCTGTCAAAGGACACCAGAAACAAAATTGTAGACCTGCACCAGGCTGGGAAGACTGAATCTGCAATAGGTAAGCAGCTTGGTTTGAAGAAATCAACTGTGGGAGCAATTATTAGGAAATGGAAGACATACAAGACCACTGATAATCTCCCTCGATCTGGGGCTCCACGCAAGATCTCACCCCGTGGGGTCAAAATGATCACAAGAACGGTGAGCAAAAATCCCAGAACCACACGGGGGGACCTAGTGAATGACCTGCAGAGAGCTAGGACCAAAGTAACAAAGCCTACCATCAGTAACACACTACGCCGCCAGGGACTCAAATCCTGCAGTGCCAGACGTGTCCCCCTGCTTAAGCCAGTACATGTCCAGGCCCGTCTGAAGTTTGCTAGAGTGCATTTGGATGATCCAGAAGAGGATTGGGAGAATGTCATATGGTCAGATGAAACCAAAATAGAACTTTTTGGTAAAAACTCAACTCGTCGTGTTTGGAGGACAAAGAATGCTGAGTTGCATCCAAAGAACACCATACCTACTGTGAAGCATGGGGGTGGAAACATCATTCTTTGGGGCTGTTTTTCTGCAAAGGGACCAGGACGACTGATCCGTGTAAAGGAAAGAATGAATGGAGCCATGTATCGTGAGATTTTGAGTGAAAACCTCCTTCCATCAGCAAGGGCATTGAAGATGAAACGTGGCTGGGTCTTTCAGCATGACAATGATCCCAAACACACCGCCCGGGCAACGAAGGAGTGGCTTCGTAAGAAGCATTTCAAGGTCCTGGAGTGGCCTAGCCAGTCTCCAGATCTCAACCCCATAGAAAATCTTTGGAGGAAGTTGAAAGTCTGTGTTGCCCAGCGACAGCCCCAAAACATAATTGCTCTAGAGGAGATCTGCATGGAGGAATGGGCCAAAATACCAGCAACAGTGTGTGAAAACCTTGTGAAGACTTACAGAAAACGTTTGACCTGTGTCATTGCCGACAAAGGGTATATGAAAAAGTATTGAGAAACTTTTGTTATTGACCAAATACTTATTTTCCACCATAATTTGCAAATAAATTCATTAAAAATCCTACAATGTGATTTTCTGGATTTTTTTTTCTCATTTTGTCTGTCATAGTTGATGTGTACTTATGATGAAAATTACAGGCCTCTCTCATCTTTTTAAGTGGGAGAACTTGCACAATTGGTGGCTGACTAAATACTTTTTTTCCCCACTGTATATATATATATATACACATACATACATATACGCATATACATACATATATATACATACATATCCTTTAAAAATATATATATTTCCCTTTATTACTTTCCAACCCCACCATCCCTTCCCTAATTGGAGTAAACTAGTGAACAACAATGCTTAGGCCTCTACTTCATGCTTATACATACTATATACATTTTATGGACACAGTCAATAATTATATTTGTTTGTTTTTACTCCTGAACTTCCTCCGATAATTTTCATGATGTCCATCTGGTATGCTTCTATATGCCATATCTTTCTAACTGTGCTCTTTCACAAAGCTCACAATATATAACCTATATGCTTATTATGGACACAGCATGTCTTACACTAGTTATCTTGTTGTTATTAGTTGTTGTTATTAGTCCCATCCTTCAGCTCCATTCAACACCTCCCATCTATCTCTTAACACCATCCACATTGGATTTCTATTTGCCATATATTTTTCAACTGTACTGTGATGTCCACTGAGACTTCTGCTACAAGATGAATTGAAATACCCTGTCCCTCTAACCCCTACCATCCTGCATTTCTCCCCCTCTCCATAGCTGCGTTTGCTGGGCTCCTGTACCTGCGGGAGCTGGACCTGTCCAACAACAGCCTGCACTACTTCCAGTACGGAGTGTTGGAGGACCTGTACTTCCTCAGGATGCTGAATCTGGGGGATAACCCCTGGGTCTGTGACTACAATATCCACTACCTGATCTACTGGCTGAAGCACCACCCCAGGGTGGCCTACTCTGGCCTAGTCTGCACCGAGCCTCAGGAGTTCAGGGGCTGGCTCGTGGAGAATTATGTCAAGACCTACAACGGAGAGTGTCCCAAGGATAAGGATCCACAGCCAGGGAAGGGTGATACGGGACAGGGACAGACAGGTACGGGTACAGGGACAGCTCAGGAGCTAGTGGCCGAGACAGAGGAGGAGATCGAGCTGCTACCGAAGCCTCTGAGAGACCCCAGACCAAAGAAATATGAGGTCACCAGGTTGAGTTAATAGGATAGAGTTGAAAATTACACGAGAACTGTTGTTGTTGTTGTTGTTGTTGTTGTTGTTGTTGTTGTTGTTGTTGTTGTTGTTGTTGTTGTTGTTGTTGTTGTTGTTGTTGTTGTTGTTGTTGTTGTTGTTGTTGTTGTTGTTGTTGTTGTTGTTGTTGTGGTGGTGGTGTTTTATATTATCGCAGAACATTCCAATTCAGTCTGTATCAGATTTTTTTTTTACGTTGAGATTCCCACCAGAATAACCAATGCAGGATAGTTGGATTCCCACCAGCATAACCAATGCAGGACAGTTGTTGCTGTTTTCGTTACAATAATATTTTGTTGTGTAAATACTTTTTTGAAAAAGTAGAGGTTGATATTTTCTAAATGTATGATTTAGACAATCTGTTCATGAAATAAAAGCCATTTTTTCTGAAATGCATGAGGTTTACATTACTAACACACACTTCACTAATCCTAAAGGGATTTAGGCACATCCTTCCCCTAATAATAATGTAACTGATGAGTTGTGCATAAGTACGTTAGATGGTGCTCCCATTGATTGTGTCCCCGACTATAAATATCTGGGCATCTGGATTGACGAGAAGCTATCTTTTAAAAAGCATGTTGACAAGTTATAATCTCCAAGTAACGTTTCATTTGGATGTGTTGTTGTCTCTGGGTCAGTTTAGGAGAAAGGCTAGTGATTTTTATTTTGATAAATGTGTTTGTTTTGTTTGATTGTTTATTGTGTATATAATATTTGCTATTTATTTAATTTTGTGTTTTAAATTGTGTATACTTTCCTTTTCTGTATTGTTCCTAGGGCACATTTTCAAATGAGACCTAGGTCTCAATGTGTTTTTCCCTGGTTAAATAAAAAGGTTAATAACCCCTTCAACTATCTGTTTGATCTGTGATGCATCGTACCTTCACCATAAAACATGGAACGTCTTCGAGTCCGTTCAAACAGCTGTTTCAAGGCTTTACTACCTCTTCCTCTCTGCACTACCTCTTCCTCTCTGCACTACCTCTTCCTCTCTGCACTACCTCTTCCTCTCTGCACCTCAACACATGAAGCTGAGGAGTTAGGCCTGGACCCGCTGAAGACCTAAAGTACATTAAGTCAGTCCATACGATCCTGAACAGAAACCGATGTCTTGGTTCATACACACCATGAGTGATTCACACATGCAGGGATTGTGGGCCATCTGATGTATGCGGTGGGTTTCTATAGTGGCATGTGTCCTGAATGATCCTGGAGGTCCCATGTTAGCCTGCGGAGCCCTGTGACATCACAGGAGTCAGACATGACTCTGAGGTTCTAAGCAGTACGGTAAGTATCTCAGTGAGCGAGGACACTTCCAACACAAATATGCACAGCTGTTACTCTCAGAGCTTTCTCATATTTGGAAACATGTTGTTTGGTATGTCAGAGAAAAGAGGGTGAAACAATTTCTTCAGTCAAGCTGTCCAATTATCTGACGTTTTGTATCTGGGGAGAGAGTCTGAAGATCATTGCCTGTGAATGTCAATCAAAAACATTTCAATTTCTGTCCTTTGTTCAGCAACACTTTTGATGCGAGGAAGGCAATTTGTTATACAGTAACTCTTAAAAAGAGTTTCATAAAAACCTCTCGAAAGGCTTTAATAGATTGTATTAAGTATCTGCAGATATCTCCTGATTTCGTCAGTTGGAACAGAACCTTCTACGGTGACTGTGGAACTATAGTCCTCGCTGTGCTGTGCAGATGTCTGGAAGAAAACCCAACTTGGATTAATTGGGATATTGAAAACAGAACACCACCTAACTTTAAAGAGCCTGCAGAAGGACCACAAAATTACCCCCAATTTGGTTCTGCTTTTGTTACGACTACAATTCACGGGTACAGAAGAAACGGAGTGTATAGGATACAGTAACTTTTTCCTCTGATTATTTCATTCAGCCATAGTGATTCATGTAATGATAAGCTTTATGAAACACACCACCCAGGGTGATCATATGAACACACCACCCAGGGTGATCATATGAACACACCACCCAGGGTGATCATATGAACACACCACCCAGGGTGATCATATGAACGACACAGGCTCCACATAGCCATAGAACAGCTGCAAGAGGTTGTCACTCGACCAGAGTATGGTTATACACAGCTGCAACCAGATCACTTAAAAGAAGATTGTTGGTTGTTTTCAAATCTCTCCAAGATACTGTATGATATTGATAAGATGCCGTATCTTAAATTCATCATCATGTTGTTGCAGGAATTTTCCTGCACGGCAGGAAATGCAAACTTGTAGTGTATTCGAGGTTTAAAAATACTTCTAATGTTTGCAATTTCCACTTTAAAATGTCAGACTTGATTTGCCCTAACGGAAAATGTATCAACCCTTAAAAAAAAAAATCATGAATTACAATCCACATTTCCTGTTTCTGCAGGATTATTTTACTGCTGTAGCGAACTGGGTCAGAGAGGTGCGGGGGGCTGCCTTAACAGACGCCCAGTTGTTGGGGGTTAACTGTGGTCCTGTGTAGCTCAGTTGGTAGAGCATGGCGCTTGCAACACCAGGGTTGTGGGTTTGATTCCCACAGGGGACCAGTATGAAAATGTATGCACTCACTACTGTAAGTCACTCTGGACACGATCATCTACAAAAATGTACAGGAACTGCCTTGCTCAAAGGCAAACAGCAGAGTTTTCAGGCTTGGGGATTCAAACCAGCAACCTTTCAGTTACTGGCCCAACGCTCTTAACTGCTAGGCTACCTGCCACACCAGTGTTAAAAGTGGACCAGTGCTCACTTGTACAGAGAATCTCACATTTTCTACTGTTTGAGTGCCAGCACCTCTTTAGAGAATACCGGCTCAAAAATACAAACCCTGGTACATAAATATGATGTTTAATCCACTTCAAGCACTGCTCAGCACTATTCTAAGAACAAATATTACACCTACTAGTAATAGAGTGATGTCTTTGGAACTCCTGAAAAAGAAACACACTTTACCATGGCACTCAGAAGGAACAAGTGTGTATGACTTCACTGACCACTAAGGAGGGCACTAAATCACTAAAGAGCCCTAAATATAGGCTGGATAATCAGAACAGGTAGAGACACACCCTATGCACAAAGTTAGACTGAAAACCTACTCAGAAAGTTAAACTAAATACATCTGCATGGAATGGTGCACATTCCTTCATCTTTAATGGCTATGGTTTACCACCAGCTGTTGTGTTTACTGAATACAGCACAGAACCTTGTTTTCCTGTGCTGCTACATTATTAGGAGTTAGTAACAAACAGAACTAAATGAAGTCGTTTTGTTGATGGAATATCATGATGGAATATGGAATGATAAGAAAAACAAACCTTGTTAATTGTGACCAGTTAGCTAAATCTACTGTCCTAACTTAGCTGCATGCCCTCATGCTTATGAAATTCTGAGTTACACACAAATCTAGAAATCATTTCTGAGAATTGCAGGAACTTGTTTTACTTGCCAAACGTATAATTCACTTGAAGGGCATATTGTTATAGAAAACAAAAACATGGGCAGGTTCCAGAAATCAGTCCAGAAATGTGATGGAAGTCAAGGTTAATGCTGGGAGCGAACCCTCTACTGGACCAAAAACGACCAGATCAGTGAGTAATGACATACAATGTTCTTATGAGCTATAAATGGATCATGAAAAACATCAGTCAACTTCTGAGCCAAAGGTCAACCATTTGATACTGGCTCAAATAACCTACTACAGTAGTCACAGGACAGAGAATCTAGTCTATCTATGAACATTTCTAGTCAGTACAGGGCCACTATAAAAGTCTCTCCCAAAATAAGAATCCTGCTTCACAGGACCTGCCAAATCCTACTACCCCTTTAACACACACACATTCACACACACACACACACACACACACACACACACACACACACACACACACACCACAAGCACCATCTGGAGTGTTTCACAAACATTTTGATGTGTTGAACCAGAAGGCTGTTATTAATATTTTCTATGTGATTTAAGAAAAATGTAAGAACAATGAATGCACCCAGAGGAATTTGCATAGGGGAAGGAGCGTAATCAAGACCACATTTGGATCCAGGGGAAAGAGCAATGATCTTAAATGGTTTTCCACAGTTTCTCGTGAGCTGAGAGGGTGACCCTGTCACCATGACACAATGGAGAAAAGGGAACTCTCCAGCTGTTCTGGGCCCATATTCACAAAGAGTCACGGTGTAGGAGTACTGATCTAGGATAAATGTTGCCTTTTAGATCATAATGAATATGATTACATAGACAGGGGGGACCTGATCCTAGATCAGCAGTCAAACTCTGAGACGCTTTATGAATTCAGGCCCTGGTCTCAACTCCAGAATGTTCCAATTCAATTCTGTCAGAGTAAATCAACTTTTTTTTTTATATATCACAAAAACCCATTGCCTGGACCAAAACTCTCCAAACTCAACAGTTCTTGGTGCAATCCATAACAATCCTTAGACTTATTTCCTGTGTATGTATATGCCTCCTACAGAGGATGCCTCCAGGACAAGGGTTGGTTGGCTTGGTTCAAATGAGGAGCAGACCTTGATGATGCTCTCAGTACAGGTATCACTACACTAAAGCCACATCTTAAGGAAGGGCAAAATAAGACCTACTTCCTACTCGCGATTCCCCCCCAGCAGAACGCAAAGGTGACCACAGCTCAGCTTGTGGATAAAATTCTCTGAACTCATGATAATGAATACTTGGTGCCCTCTGCTGGAATGTAGCTGTCTGCTTACCCCTGCAAGCATGCGATTCAATATGATCAATACATTTTTCAACAATAATACAGTGCATGCGCTGCTTTAATTTAAAAATGTCAATACAGCTAGTATTTTGCGTGTCTTATTGTCTCTTAGCTGTTTTTAAAAGTTTGAAAACAGGATTTTCAGTCTAGCTGAAAGGGATGTTGGTGCTTCGTTGTTATGGCAACGTTTTCAAGGCATTCAACAAAACAGAGAGAGGCTGAGATTTACTGAAGTATTTTGGTGTTTAGCTAGCTAGCAGCTACCAACAACATTTACAAATAGCTCTACTTCCCAGACCTAACTTTTATGGCATGGTTTGGCATAATGCTGGATAATTATTTAGACAAACCTGAAGTCACAGCTGAATAAAGGGAGTGTTATAGGTAAGAATAACATAATTGTAACAGTTAGCTAACGTTACCTAGCTATGTTTTCTTTCCCTAGTTAGCTAACGCGAGTCTGGTCAAATAGTAGGCAGCGAAGTTTTGGGTTCTGTTTGGCTAAAATTATTCATCTAAATCAAGTGCTCTCTAGCTAACGTTATATCACAGATAGAACAATGATCATTGCACCTTGCAAATGAACACAGACAGTGCGCGTCTAGAAAAATATTCTTTAGGAGTTGAAAAACACACAGGCCTAGTCTCCAGTTAAAACTGGTTTAATAGTCTTTCTACCAGTATTTATTTTACACTTCTTAGGCCTAACCCACTGGGCTGTCTCTGTCTGCTGTCTCTGTCTGTCTGCGTGCGTGCGTGTCTGTCTGCGTGCGTGTCTGTCTGTCTGTGTGTGTGTGACAGGGCCACTATGAGCCAGGCTGGAGAGCAGACCAACCCTCCCAGTGGAGGAGGAGGTGAGGAGGAGGAGCAGCAGACCCAGGAGGAGACTACTCCTCTATCAGCCCTGGCTCCTGATGCTGCCCTACAGGAGGAGAGCCTGGCCCTGGGCCCCACTCACGTTTCTGACAGCCCAGCCTTCCAGTGCTTAGACCAGGTAACATATACCCTTTTCACAGTACTGAGACAAACGGAGCTGAGCCGAGCTGAGCTCTACTGGGCTGACCTAGTTATTCATCCACCATAGTTGCTAGAACTGCAGGTCACCATGACTAGTTGAAACCAGAGGTCTCTTCACAGTCCAAAGGTCCAGAACAGAGGCTGGGAAACACACAGTATTAAATAAAGCCATGACTGAATGGAACTCTCTGCCACCCCAGGTAACTCAAGCTAGCAATAAAACCAGATAAAAACCAGATATAAGAACACCTTACGGCACAACGGGGACTGTGAAGAGACACAGACATGTTGATGCATTTTGTATTGTATTATGCATTCTATTATGTATTGTATTATGTATGTGATACGTGGTTGGGATACGACTGTGATATGTGGTTGCCTCGCCTGGCTATCTTAAGATGAATGGACTAGCTGTGGGTCTCTCTGGATTGGAGCGTCTGCTGAATAGCTAAATTGTAATGTAAATGTAGTGCTATGGTTATTTATGTATATTATGTATTTTATTTGTTGTGTTGTTTCCTGTTTGGACCCCAGGAACAGTAGCCATTGCCTTGGCAACAGCTAATTGGGGATCCTAATAAATACTAAATACTAAAAAAACATCAGCCAATCCTGAACTCTTCTGAATGGAAAGTAAATAAACCATCAGCCAATCCTGAACCCTTATGAAGGGAAAATAAATAAACCATCAGCCAATCCTGAACCCTTATGAAGGGAAAATAAATAAACCATCAGCCAATGCTGAACCCTTATGAAGGGAAAATAAATAAACCATCAGCCAATCCTGAACCCTTATGAAGGGAAAATAAATAAACCATCAGCCAATCCTGAACCCTTATGAAGGGAAAATAAATAAACCATCAGCCAATGCTGAACGCGTATGAAGGGAAAATAAATAAACCATCAGCCAATCCTGAACCCTTATGAAGGGAAAATAAATAAACCATCAGCCAATCCTGAACCCTTATGAAGGGAAAATAAATAAACCATCAGCCAATGCTGAACCCTTATGAAGGGAAAATGTATAGAATACCAGTACACTGTTGTATGCTCCAATGTAAACTGTAGGAGTATGCAAATGTCAGCATGTGCGGCTGTTTCTATTGGTGTATACTACAGCAACCAGACAATTGTTTGATTTACATACCTTACTTTTGAACAAATTATTATAAGCTTACAGATAGAGTTCTGCCCTCAACCTCTGCTGATGATTTGCAGATATAGGCTAGGTCAGGGCTATTTGTCTGCTGTGTTTCATGGGGGATATGGATAACAAAGCATTCAGTACTCAGTGCAAATCTGTAAAAACTTTATTCGTGTTTTTATATAAAAAGTAAATACTTTTTTGAATAGGACAATGGAAGGTGAATAAAACAGGTCTAATGTAAATACAGTTCTAAATGTCAAGCTACATAATCAATTATTCTATTCAAATAGGCCTACACTTTAAACCGTTTCATACAAGTCCAAATAATCCATATTCTAGTTTTAAACTTCTCTGTGGTCAACTTCCCAACCCCAATACAATGCTTTTTATTCAGAATACAATACTTTTTTGGGGTACTTATCTTAGGCAATCACTATGTACTGCATGAAAATACAGTCCATATATTAGTTATATAAAAGCTATCATACTTCCAAAAATAAATACTGTACATTTCCTCCTTGATCTTGGGGACTTTTGTTTTCCAATGCTGCTCAGCCTGTCTAGATGAGGATGCAATGTTATGATATAAAGCTAGGTGGCAGTATTATACAGGAAACGCTTGGGATATACAGATGTCTGGAAACAGTTGCAGTGCCTGCAGTCAACCAATGCAATTATTCTGCACAAAGCAAACATATCTGACGCCATTTTGTTGCTGTTATTAGTTCAGTAGCACATGTTCCATATTATGTTGTTTAATCGATAGCCAGACATGTCTGACATTTACTATGACTGTGATATCATACATTTGTCTTCGGTGGAGTCTTTTCCAACCTTGTTTACAGCGGTGAAACTGGTAACTTTGAAGAATTCATTGCTGTTTTATTACCGTGAACCGAAGTGTCTCAGACCGTCTCTGAACCATGTGGTTAAACTTGACAGTGGGAGGCAGAGAGGTCAAAGGAGCAGAGAGTTAAGAAGAAGAAAGTCTTTCTGATCTTTCCGGTCGTTTCCGATCTCATGCTGCCTTCCTTTACGGAACGTAGTTCTTTGGCCGTATCATCATTTTGACCGTCTTGAAGGCCTGCCTGTAGTTGGTAGGGTATGCTTCACTGGACATGTTGTGCCATGTTCCCCAGTAGATGCCGTTCCTCACGCCCTTGTATCTCTTGTGGTAGTATTTCCCATTGAGATTGGCTGACATGCAGGCGTCAAACCACCACCCCGAGCTGTAGTACGCCCCGCAGTTCCCTGACGGGTACATGTCGTTGTCCCTATCTGGTGTGGTGAAGAACTTCTGGTCGTGGTTGAACTGCTTGTTCATGTGCAGCGCGTTGCCGGCCGTGCCACTGTACCCGCTGATGGATAAACGATACCTCAGGAACTCGTTGGCCACGTAGAACTGGTCGAACTTGGCATACTCCCGCACCCCTTGGAAGTCCTCCAGTTCGATGCGCAGCACCATGTCCTTGGCCTTGGTCAGGAGGTGGATGCGGTCGTTGCCCAACCAGAACTCTCCCCGTGGGTTACCAAAGCCCCTCTGGAGAGAGAGAGAGACAGAGAGAGCGAGAGAGAGAGAGAGAGAGAGAGAGAGAGAGACAGAGAGAGAGAGAGAGAGAGAGAGAGAGAGAGCGGTAAAGGTCAGTGTCAGAGGAGTCGAATCTGTCCCAAATGGCACCCTATTCCCTACATAGGTTCTGGTCTAAAGTAGTGCACTATATAGGGAATAGGGTGCCATTTGGGACGCATCCCCTGTTTTCCCTGATTCTCACAGGCCACCAGGCCATTGCATGGAATGTTACTGACTTTCAGCCCAGAGTGGTGACCTGGCGAGTAGCGCCACGGTCTGTCAAAGAGTTTGAGAAATAAAGGTAACAGACTTGTCAAAAAGTGTCAAATGGGATTATTAACCTTGTACTCAGCCCAGGAGCGGTTGAAGCTGACGGTGCCATTGAGGCGCTGCTGCACCAGGGTCCAGCCGCCGCCGAACGACTCCATGTCGCAGTAGACCTCGAACGTGCCGTTCCTGGGGTCGGGCGTGACCCGGTAGACGCCGTTCTTCCTCTCCTTTAGCATGTTGTAGTCAGAGCAGTCCTTGGGCGCGATGATGACTGTTTGGGGGAGAGAGAGAGAGAGAGAGAGAGAGATGGGGGAGGGAGAGAGAGAGAGAGGGGAGAGACGGGGCAGGTGGAGGGACAGAGAGAGAGAGAGAGAGAGAGAGAGAGAGAGAGAGAGAGAGAGTGGAGAGAGACGGGGCATGGGGAGGGAGAGAGAGAGAAGAGAGACGGGGCAGGGGAAGGTTGAGAGGAGAGTGACGGGGGAGAGTGAGAGAGAGAGGAGAGACAGAGAGCGAGAGAGAGAGAGACGGGGGAGGGGAAGGTTGAGAGAAAGAGAGAGAGGAGAGAGACGAGGGGGAGAGAGAGGAGAGAGACAGGGGAGAGAGAGAGAGGAGAGACAGAGAGCGAGAGAGAGAGAGAGACAGGGAAGGGCGAGAGAGAGAGAGAGAGAGAGACGGGGCAGGGGGAGGGAGAGAGAGACGGGGCAGGGGGAGAGAGAGAGAGAGACGGGGCAGGGGGAGGGAGAGAGAGAGACGGGGAGGGAGGGAGAGAGAGAGAGAGACGGGGGAGAGAGAGAGAGAGACAGGGGAGAGAGAGAGAGGAGAGACAGAGAGCGAGAGAGAGAGAGAGACAGGGAAGGGCGAGAGAGAGAGAGAGACGGGGCAGGGGGAGGGAGAGAGAGACGGGGCAGGGGGAGAGAGAGAGAGAGATGGGGCAGGGGGAGGGAGAGAGAGAGAGAGAGAGACGGGGGAGAGAGAGAGAGAGAGGAGAGAGACGGGGGAGGGGGAGAGAGAAAGGCGGGGCAGGGGGAGAGAGAGAGGCGGGGCAGGGGGAGGGAGAAAGTCAACGGTCAGTGTCAGAGGAGTCAAAAAAACACTGTTTCCCTCAGTCTCACAGCCCAGCAGGCCATTGCATGGAATGTTACTGACTTTCAGCCCAGAGCTGACCGAGCGAGTCGAGCCACGGCCGTCAGAGTGTTTTGATATAAGAGGAGGACAGACTTGTCAAAACGTGGGAAAGTGTAAAATGGGATTAACCAAGGCTGCTGGAGAGCCTGCCAGTCCCCACTTTGTGTTTGTGATCCTAATGCATCCTGACATCCACTTTTGGAGCGTAGAGCCCCCTGCGTTTTGGAAAGTGACGCCAGTCGGCTGCTCAGGATAGGAGCCTAGGAAGCATGAGAGAGGAGTTGAGTTAGCAGAGCACAGAAGAGGACAGAGCAGAGCCAGAAGAGGACAGAGCAGAGCCAGAAGAGGACAGAGCAGAGCCAGGAAAGGACAGAGCAGAGCACAGAAGAGGACAGAGCAGAGCCAGAAGAGGACAGAGCAGAGCCAGAAGAGGACAGAGCAGAGCCAGGAAAGGACAGAGCAGAGCACAGAAGAGGACAGAGCAGAGCCAGAAGAGGACAGAGCAGAGCCAGGAAAGGACAGAGCAGAGCACAGAAGAGGACAGAGCAGAGCCAGAAGAGGACAGAGCAGAGCCAGAAGAGGACAGAGCAGAGCCAGGAAAGGACAGAGCAGAGCACAGAAGAGGACAGAGCAGAGCCAGAAGAGGACAGAGCAGAGCCAGAAGAGGACAGAGCAGAGCCAGAAGAGGACAGAGCAGAGCCAGGAAAGGACAGAGCAGAGCACAGAAGAGGACAGAGCAGAGCCAGAAGAGGACAGAGCAGAGCCAGAAGAGGACAGAGCAGAGCCAGGAAAGGACAGAGCAGAGCACAGAAGAGGACAGAGCAGAGCCAGAAGAGGACAGAGGAGAGCCAGAAGAGGACAGAGCAGAGCCAGAAGAGGACAGAGCAGAGCCAGAAGAGGACAGAGCAGAGCCAGAAGAGGACAGAGCAGAGCCAGAAGAGGACAGAGCAGAGCCAGAAGAGGACAGATCAGAGCCAGAAGAGGATGACACAGCAGTCAGTTAGTAAGCTAGCCTGGCAGGATGTGTGTGTGTGTGTGTGTGTGTGTGTGTGTGTGTGTGTGTGTGTGTGTGTCTTTATATCCCCTTGTGGGCAGTACTCCTATCAAAGTCTGCCCATATGTGATAGTGGTTCTCAGAATATGGACGCCAGGCTGTGACTGACCCAAATATAACAGTCCGACAGACAGATGGACAGACAGCCATGCAGACTGATAAAGGTGATTGACAGCAACGGAAAAGCAGCTGTATTATCAAGGAAGTATGCAGAGAGATAAAACCCTTATCTAGAACTAACATCCTCCAAATGAAGAGCTTGTGCATTCTCACATTACAGGCAAACAGTTCCTTTAATTCATACAGAAAAAGGCTAGGGACATGAATCTTAAAAGTGTTTATAAATGAATAGAGAATGTGATTCAGTTATACGCTCCAAAGGTAGACTCCCTCCCTGTATGTCCTCAAATGCCTTCAAATCCAATCAGAGATAGAAAGCATACTGTTTAGTTTAACTGTGAATTGGGGCTTAATGATCCGTTACAGAGATTGTGAGATGTCTGACTGATGACGTTCTGTTGTCGTTGAGCCAAGAGGAGAGTTTCCCATATCAAGACAGAGACGTGGCCGGTAGAAGGATGTGTCAACAACAGAACACACCAGCACTACTGTACTCTGATACTGGATGCTCTCTACTCCTATTGCAACACTTTATGTTGCCTGTTTCTACATAATCTTAACATGAATCACTTTTGTTATCCAGAGTAATTTGCAGAGCTCTTATAAGAAACATGACAGATTCATCTAAGACAAGTACTTTTACATTTACATCATTTAGCAGACGCTCTTATCCAGAGCGACTTACAAATTGGTGCATTCACCTTATGATAGCCAGTGGGACAACCACCATTTGTTTTTCTTTTTATGTTGGGGGAGGGGGGGTAGAAGGATTACTTTATACTATTCCAGGTATTCCTTAAAGAGGTAGGGTTTCAAGTGTCTCCGGAAGGTGGTCAGTGACTCCGCTGTCCTGGTGACGTGGGGGAGCTTGTTCCACCATTGGGGTGCCAGAGCAGCAAATAGCTTTGACTGGGCTGAGCGGGAACTGTGCTTTCGTAGAGGTAGGGGAGCTAGCAGGCCAGAGGTGGATGAACGTAGTGCCCTCGTTTGGGTGTAGGGTCTGATCAGAGCCTGAAGGTAAGGAGGTGCCGTTCCCCTCACAGCTCTACTTCTACACAGTGTTCTCTTCTAACGATGACCAACTGTCGGAAGGCAACAAATTGCATCATCTTGTGTTAATGGCAAGTGTAATAAAGGAGTTAGTTGTTCACACTGAAATGACCACACATTAACACTGTCCCAATGTTCACACTGAAATGACCACACATTCACACTGTCCCAATGTTCACACTGAAATGACTGCACGTTAACACTGTCCCAATGTTCTCACTGAAATGACTGCACATTAACACTGTCCCAATGTTCACACTGAAATGACCACACATTAACACTGTCCCAATGTTCACACTGAAATGACCACACATTCACACTGTCCCAATGTTCACACTGAAATGACTGCACGTTAACACTGTCCCAATGTTCTCACTGAAATGACTGCACATTAACACTGTCCCAATGTTCACACTGAAATGACTGCACGTTAACACTGTCCCAATGTTCACACTGAAATGACCGCACGTTAACACTGTCCCAATGTTCTCACTGAAATGACTGCACATTAACACTGTCTTCATTGTTCACACTGAAATGACTGCACGTTAACACTGTCCCAATGTTCACACTGAAATGACCACACATTCACACTGTCCCAATGTTCACACTGAAATGACTGCACGTTAACACTGTCCCAATGTTCTCACTGAAATGACTGCACATTAACACTGTCCCAATGTTCACACTGAAATGACTGCACGTTAACACTGTCCCAATGTTCACACTGAAATGACTGCACGTTAACACTGTCCCAATGTTCACACTGAAATGACAGCACGTTAACACTGTCCCAATGTTCACACTGAAATGACCGCACGTTAACACTGTCCCAATGTTCACACTGAAATGACCACACGTTAACACTGTCCCATGTACACTGGCTGGAGAAATCGCACTGCTGTCGGAGTCGATCCATTTCAAAAGGATCTCACATCTGTTTTTCAGATAATAGCCAATGGAGGAGATCGTTGTCACATGCTATAGGAATGGTTCAATATCCATTTTGATGGATTGTAATATGTTATATGATTACTACTGAAATATGTCCCCTAGAGTTACCTCAAGATGGAAATGTAACTTTGTTATGACTAGTTTGCATTCCATCAATAATTGGGCATGGGTTTTCAATTCAGATCTCCAAAATGAAGCACCTTAGTGGTATACAGTATTGAAACTGACAGGCAAATTAGTTGCAAATTGGTTTCTATTAAGCCCATATGAAAATATGCATATCTCTTTCCATCGGAAGGACCACTCAAAATATCAGAATATCCCACACTCAAAATATCAGAATATCCCACACTCAAAATATCAGAATATCCCACACTCAAAATATCAGAATATCCCACACTCAAAATATCAGAATATCCCAAACTCAAAATATCAGAATATCCCAATGAGTTTTGAAAGAAAAAGTGTGAGGAAGTAATGTAATTAGGACCATAAATGAAGGGTGATGATCTGGAGTTAAACCTGCTGTTCTCCTTTTGAGACTGATACGGCAGAGTCCTCACCCTCAGTAGAGAGGACTGGCATACTGTACAGTACTGCATGCAGTGCAGGAAAGCCTGGTTTTAGAATAAGTCTGTCTGGCTGAAGCTTAGAGGAGAACAATAGGTTAGCAATAACAAGAGACTTGAGGGGCTTCTACAAGATAATAGAGGGGCTATTTTCAATATTCTGCAGTTTACAGAATAATGATAGCTTAGTGATAGCAGAGGGTCTTGTAAATCAGTTAAAGGTTATACAGAATGTATTGTCAAAGATAATATGTTCTCAATAACCTATTTGGTTGATTAAATAAAGGCAATAAGTAAATACACGTACACTGAGGAGAGGTCTGGACGGCACACTGGCTGTTGCAGGTGTTGCTGAGCTTGTTGACCACTCCAGTGATGTTCTCCACCTTGCTCTCCACCATGGCCTCCACGTTCCTCATGTTGATGAGGCTCAGCTCCTCCAGACGGCCCTGCAGAGCCGTGATCTGGCCCCGTGCGTTACGCAGGCTGTTGGACATCCTGTTCATCTTCACCTGCATCTCAAACACAGAACCGCCGGTAGAGCCACTGCCTTTTCCAGTACCAGAACCGGTGCTAGTGCCAATGCCGGTTCCAGTGTCTTGGCCAGCCCCATCAGGTCCTGTGTTGGTTCCCCCATCTCCTCGTTCCTCCTTACTGGTTCCAGACTGTAGCTCCAGAAACCCTGGTCCCATCCCCGTACCGGGACCCCCTGCTGCCTCCCCGCTGTCCCTCTGCAGGCTCTGGTCAGCCTGCTGCCGGCACTCCAGGCAGTCCCTCTTCAGCCGGTTCACCGTCTCCTTCAGGCTCTGCAGCTCCTTCATGGTCTTCTCCAGCATCCTGAACTGCTTGGGCAGCTGGATAGTCAGTGGAGGCAGGGTGATCTGATAGGGGCAGTCGTCCTCTTCTCCACACTGGCCAGAAGGCTTCATCCTCACAGGGCAGCCCCCTGAACCCCCTCCTGTACCAGGCTTATCCTGGACCTTATCCCATCTCTGGGCTCCGTCTCCTGGGTCTGCTGCGGAGCTCCATGGGACTGCCAGCAGAAGAGTGGTGGAGGCAGAAACACACAGCAGGACCAGCCTCATAGTGTGTGTTTGAGTGAGTGAGTGAGTGAGTGTTTCTCAGCTACGCAGTCAGAGAGAGTGAGAGCAGCGTGAGAGAAAAGCCTGCAGGAGAGTGAGCGCAGGAGACTGCCTCCTGCCTGAGATAGCTGTCATTAATATCACGGGAGAGAGCGAAAGGGAGGGAGGGAGGGGCAGGGAGAGAGGGGGAGGGAGAGAGAGGGGGAGGGAGGGGCAGGGAGAGAGAGAGGGAGGCAGGGAGGGAGGGAGAGAGAGAGAGAGAGAGAGATAGGGGGGAGGGAGGGGCAGGGAGAGAGAGAGGGAGGGAGGGAGGGAGGGAGAGAGAGAGAGAGAGGGAGGGAGAGAGAGGGAGGGAGGGGTGCAGTGTGAGGAAGGGAGGCGGGATAGAGGCTGCTGAACTGTGTTGCGTAATTCCTCCACTCAATATCAGCAGCACAGTGAACCATTAAAGAGAGAGTAGGAAGGCTGGCTGAGCTGCAGTTCTTTTAAAAGTTAGCCCATTTCCCTGAACAGACAAGTGAGTCAGTACAAAGGAATTAGGATTCTCACTTGTAGGTTTCCCTCATCTTGTTGTTTTGCTGTTTTGTCTTCTTGGGTATTGAGCCTGAGCTAGGACACTAAGCCCTTTCTGAAGTGGTGGAAGTGGTTGGTTTTAAGACCACACTAGATCATCTGGACAGAGAGAAAGGCTATGGTCCTGCAGTGCACTTGTTTTATCTCCAAGCTCCGATCTCAGTGTTGCTGTGAACCAACGCCAATGTCTCTCTTTCCTTCTTAACTCTGGTCTCGTTGCCATACCAGTTTTATATTACATTTATTACAACCGTCTCTAGTGATATGACACCACCAGGACTGTAATGTCTGAGAAAGGCTAATTTGTATACAGAGCATCTTCTCTCTGCCACGATGAGTTGTTCGCTTATCGTACTGATGGACTCAGTTTGTGGTGGGCTGTGGGATTCCTGTGCAGTGGGCTATAGCTTTTCACAAGCTGGAAGTCATTCACACTATATTACCCCACAATAGGGTGTTGCAATTCAAACCCTCTATTGAAACTCACGTTATACACCTTAGTTTTGGGTCAAAGGTGAGATGACTGTAGAGCCGTGAAAGATAAAGAGAACAGCTCACATCCTGTAGCAGGCTGAAACTGGCAGTGCAACAGGGCTGTGTGTGGTGGCAGTCACGAGTCAGCCATCTTGTCATCAGATGGGCTACACATTAACGAGTCCTCCTCACATGCAGGAAAAGCACTTGACTTTACGAATAAAGTGACTTGTATTATTGTTATTTAATGTCTACGATATCTATGGGTTCGGCACTTCATCAATAGCATACTGTTAGTGACTCATCCTTATAAATATTGTAACTGTCTGGAACTCTAAATAACTGATAGGGTATATTTTTGTTGTTGTTGAGAATTTAAACATTTCAACTAGCAATTATTTTAAGTGGCTCCCAGACACTGAACTAGAAACTGTCTTTAATTTTTATCAAGGAAGGGGAAACCATAGCCCTTATAATTGAGCTATTCCATTGTTGGTTGAGCAGAACTGACAGAGTTACAGGACCAACCAGGCCTGGATCTCATCTCTAACAGACAGAACTGGCTGAGTTACAGGACCAACCAGGCCTGGATCTCATCTCTAACAGACAGAACTGGCTGAGTTACAGGACCAACCAGGCCTGGATCTCATCTCTAACAGACAGAACTGGCTGAGTTACAGGACCAACCAGGCCTGGATCTCATCTCTAACAGACAGAACTGGCTGAGTTACAGGACCAACCAGGCCTGGATCTCATCTCTAACAGACAGAACTGGCTGAGTTACAGGACCAACCAGGCCTGGATCTCATCTCTAACAGACAGAACTGACAGAGTTACAGGACCAACCAGGCCTGGATCTCATCTCTAACAGACAGAACTGGCTGAGTTACAGGACCAACCAGGCCTGGATCTCATCTCTAACAGACAGAACTGGCTGAGTTACAGGACCAACCAGGCCTGGATCTCATCTCTAACAGACAGAACTGGCTGAGTTACAGGACCAACCAGGCCTGGATCTCATCTCTAACAGACAGAACTGTAGTCCTATGTGTGTCTCTATACCTGTAGTCCTATGTGTCTCTATACCTGTAGTCCTATGTGTGTCTCTATTCCTGTAGTCATATGTGTCTCTATACCTGTAGTCCTATATGTGTCTCTATACCTGTAGTCCTATGTGTGTATCTATACCTGTAGTCCTATGTGTGTCTCTATACCTGTAGTCATATGTGTCTCTATACCTGTAGTCCTATGTGTGTCTCTATACCTGTAGTCCTATGTGTCTCTATACCTGTAGTCATATGTGTCTCTATACCTGTAGTCCTATGTGTCTCTATACCTGTAGTCCTATGTGTCTCTATACCTGTAGTCCTATGTGTCTCTATACCTGTCGTCCTATGTGTCTCTATACCTGTAGTCCTATGTGTCTCTATACCTGTAGTCCTATGTGTCTCTATACCTGTAGTCCTATGTGTCTCTATACCTGTAGTCCTATGTGTCTCTATACCTGTAGTCCTATGTGTCTCTATACCTGTAGTCCTATGTGTGTCTCTATTCCTGTAGTCCTATGTGTCTCTATACCTGTAGTCCTATGTGTCTCTATACCTGTAGTCCTATGTGTCTCTATACCTGTAGTCCTATGTGTCTCTATACCTGTAGTCCTATGTGTCTCTATACCTGTAGTCCTATGTGTCTCTATACCTGTAGTCCTATGTGTGTATCTATACCTGTAGTCCTATGTGTGTCTCTATACCTGTAGTCATATGTGTCTCTATACCTGTAGTCCTATGTGTGTCTCTATACCTGTAGTCCTATGTGTCTCTATACCTGTAGTCATATGTGTCTCTATACCTGTAGTCCTATGTGTCTCTATACCTGTAGTCCTATGTGTCTCTATACCTGTAGTCCTATGTGTCTCTATACCTGTCGTCCTATGTGTCTCTATACCTGTAGTCCTATGTGTCTCTATACCTGTAGTCCTATGTGTCTCTATACCTGTAGTCCTATGTGTCTCTATACCTGTAGTCCTATGTGTCTCTATACCTGTAGTCCTATGTGTCTCTATACCTGTCGTCCTATGTGTCTCTATACCTGTAGTCCTATGTGTCTCTATACCTGTAGTCCTATGTGTCTCTATACCTGTAGTCCTATGTGTCTCTATACCTGTAGTCCTATGTGTCTCTATACCTGTAGTCCTATGTGTGTCTCTATACCTGTAGTCCTATGTGTCTCTATACCTGTAGTCCTATGTGTCTCTATACCTGTAGTCCTATGTGTCTCTATACCTGTAGTCCTATGTGTGTCTCTATACCTGTAGTCCTATGTGTGTCTCTATACCTGTAGTCCTATGTGTCTCTATACCTGTAGTCCTATGTGTCTCTATACCTGTAGTCCTATGTGTGTCTCTATACCTGTAGTCCTATGTGTCTCTATACCTGTAGTCCTATGTGTGTCTCTATACCTGTAGTCCTATGTGTCTCTATACCTGTAGTCCTATGTGTGTCTCTATACCTGTAGTCCTATGTGTCTCTATACCTGTAGTCCTATGTGTCTCTATACCTGTAGTCCTATGTGTCTCTATACCTGTAGTCATATGTGTCTCTATACCTGTAGTCCTATGTGTCTCTATACCTGTAGTCCTATGTGTCTCTATACCTGTAGTCCTATGTGGCTCTATACCTGTAGTCCTATGTGTCTCTATACCTGTAGTCCTATGTGTCTCTATACCTGTAGTCCTATGTGTCTCTATACCTGTAGTCCTATGTGTCTCTATACCTGTAGTCCTATGTGTCTCTATACCTGTAGTCCTATGTGTCTCTATACCTGTAGTCATATGTGTCTCTATACCTGTAGTCCTATGTGTCTCTATACCTGTAGTCCTATGTGTCTCTATACCTGTAGTCCTATGTGTGTCTCTATACCTGTAGTCCTATGTGTCTCTATACCTGTAGTCCTATGTGTCTCTATACCTGTAGTCCTATGTGTCTCTATACCTGTAGTCCTATGTGTGTCTCTATACCTGTAGTCCTATGTGTCTCTATACCTGTAGTCCTATGTGTCTCTATACCTGTAGTCCTATGTGTCTCTATACCTGTAGTCCTATGTGTCTCTATACCTGTAGTCCTATGTGTCTCTATACCTGTAGTCCTATGTGTCTCTATACCTGTAGTCCTATGTGTCTCTATACCTGTAGTCCTATGTGTGTCTCTATACCTGTAGTCCTATGTGTCTCATACCTGTAGTCCTATGTGTCTCTATACCTGTAGTCCTATGTGTCTCTATACCTGTAGTCCTATGTGTGTCTCTATACCTGTAGTCCTATGTGTCTCTATACCTGTAGTCCTATGTGTCTCTATACCTGTAGTCCTATGTGTGTCTCTATACCTGTAGTCCTATGTGTCTCTATACCTGTAGTCCTATGTGTCTCTATACCTGTAGTCCTATGTGTGTCTCTATACCTGTAGTCCTATGTGTCTCTAGACCTGTAGTCCTATGTGTGTCTCTATACCTGTAGTCCTATGTGTCTCTATACCTGTAGTCCTATGTGTCTCTATACCTGTAGTCCCATGTGTCTCTATACCTGTATGACTCATTAACCTCATGACTCTTGATGCAGGGTGTACAACCAGCCCAAGGTGAATAATACATTATTCTGTACCTTTGTTATTCTCCATTGTCCTTGCAAGGCATGGGGTTTCCAGAAACCGTGCAGCACTCTAATAAACTGTAATGAAAGGAATCCAAAGTATCAGTTATTTAATGCCAGCTGTAGTTCCCCTGTGAGGAAGTCATTATCACATATCACAGTGTGGTAGTTTACCCTGATCTAACACAGTCACTTAAAACATCAGTGATGTACACACTTGTTGGCTCTTTGATGTGTCTTTCATCATTCCAACCATCACAGCCTGGCTCTCTGAAGATCAGCTGATGTGGATACTTCAAGGCTGGAAGAGTTTTCTCGCTGAATAGCGACTGAATTGTGTTTATGGATATGGAGTTCTGTTTTTGTTTTTGTTCCTTTGTAGTTGAAGCAAACACAGACAACAGACATGTTTACAGCCACTGGAACCATCTACTCTGTGTTGTTGAGCTTTTATTTGACATGTGCAATGAGAGCTAATCTCTCTGTGGTCAGATAGAGAGACATGGACAGGTTCCCAGATGCAGATACTGGTCCAAGGCTTTAGGCAAATGATTATTGAAAGAAGGATGTTGTTCTCTTGTAGCTGTTCTCCACTGGGAAGATCAGCGGGACCAAAGTAGCGAAGCTCAAAGCCAGTTTCAGCCTGCTCCACAACACCTTGAAAAGGTAAGTGATCTCATCTCTCCCTGTCCATAGACGCTCCTTACATGTTTACATGGATAACAGAAACCACACTGTATGAGGCTGGACTGGACCTGTGCCATAGTATTGACCCATCAGTACCTGTTTAAAATGACCCATCAGTACCTGTATACACTTAGTATACAAAACATTATGAACATGATATTGTTTCCATGACATAGACTGACCAGGTGAAAGCTATGATCCCTTATTGATGTCACTTGTTAAATCCACTTCAATCAGTGTAGATGAAGGGGAGGAGACAGGTTAAAGAAGGATTTTTAAGCCTTGAGACAATTGAGACATGGATTGTGTATGTTTCATTCAGAGGGTGAATGGGCAAGACAAAATATATAAGTGCCTTTGAACAGGGTATGGTAGTAGGTGCCAGGCACACCGGTTTGTGTCTAAAACTGCAACGCTGCTGGGTTTTTCACACTCAACAGTTTCCAGTGTGTATCAAGAATGGTCCACCACCCAAAGGGCATCCAGCCAACTTGACACAACTGTGGGAAGCATTGGAGTCAACATGAGCCAGCATCCCTGTGGAACGTTTCCGACACCTTACAGAGTCCATGCCCCGACGAATTGAGGCTGTTCTGAGGGCAAGAGGGGATGCAACTCAATATTAGGAAGGTGTTCTTAATGTTTTGTAGACTCAGTGTATAACTACCCTCGGACGCCCAGCTAAGGTGAAAGTCTGTGACAGAGTCTACTACCTACCAACACCTGTATCTGTGTACCACTAGCACCTCTGTGTGATCCCTCCTACCTGAGGGTGTTGAGCTGAGCCAGCTGACCACATCTCTGCCCTGTAATATGACCCATCAGTACCTGTGTGTGTGACCCGCTAGTGACTAGTACTTGTGTCTGTCTGTGACCCCCATCTCCCCACCCCAGCTCCCAGCAGTCAGAGATCCGGCTGCTGCAGGAGGCCAAGCGGTTCCGAGCAGAGCTGGAGCACCAGCAGAGAGAGCTGGAGAAGGCTGAGCAGTTCCCTGAGGGGCCGGACACAGAGGTCAGCCGCATGAGACAGCAGCTCCTCAAGTTCCACAACGACCTGCAAGAGGCAGAGGAGAGGGACTACCAGATGAACTACCAGCTAGAGTGGTGAGGGGACGAGTTGATTTAGATTACAGCTAACACACACACACACTGACTAGAGCCTAGTGTAGAGAGAGAGAGAGTGTGTGTGTGCGTGTGTGTGTGTGTGTGTGTGTGTCTTTCTGTCTGTCTGAGGTTAAGGGTAGGCCCAGCTCCTGAGCCACTTGTTTAGTCCTGTCAGTCCTGGAAGTGGTATGGGCGGCAGGTAGCCTAGCGGTAAGAGCGTTGGCCCAGTAACCGAAAGGTTGCTAGTTTGAATCCCCGAGCCAACAAGGTGAAAAATATATCAATGTACCCTTGAGCAAGGCACTTAACCCTAATTGCTCCAGGGTAGCCATTGATCATGGCTGACCCTGGCAGTGACCCCAATATCCGAGGGTTTCTCAGGGGGAGTTGGGATATGAAAAAAAGTAATATATATTTCCATTTTACACGTGTATAATACACACTTGGACCTGTGTGAAACAGGACAAATATGAGCACCCACTAGCCTCCTCCACTTGTTCTCAACAACACTCCTGTCCTTGTGTCCGAAAGGCCAAGCACGCCCCAAAACACAGCATGGAAAAGAACACAGCTGTCTGCTCTCTGCACAACAAATACACACACACAGTTAAACTGAAAGGCCACAGAGAGGCCATTGGAATATTGCTTAGCAACTGATGAAACAAGCTTGTGAAAAAAACAAAGAAAGAGGACATTAAAGGAAAGGTCTCTTCATCAGTCATTTAATCAGCAAGGACTAGGATATGGCTATGGTTACGTCCCAAATGGCACCCTATTCCCTATATAATACACTACATTTGACAAGGGACCATAGGGCTCTGGTCAAAAGTAGTGCACTACATAGGGAATAGGGTGCCATTCGGGACGGACACTATGATTCACCAGGGTAGTAGCCTAGAACACATTGTTCCTGAAGATATGTCCTTTATATCTGTGGGTAGATGATATTCACATTGTTCCTGAAGATATTTCCATTATAGCTGTGGGGTAGATGATATTCACATTGTTCCTGAAGATATTTCCATTATAGCTGTGGGGTAGATGATATTCACATTGTTCCTGAAGATATTTCCATTATAGCTGTGGGGTAGATGATATTCACATCGTTCCTGAAGATATTTCCATTATAGCTGTGGGGTAGATGATATTTACATCGTTCCTGAAGATATTTCCATTATAGCTGTGGGGTAGATGATATTCACATCGTTCCTGAAGATATTTCCATTATAGCTGTGGGGTAGATGATATTCACATCGTTCCTGAAGATATTTCCATTATAGCTGTGGGGTAGATGATATTCACATTGTTCCTGAAGATATTTCCATTATAGCTGTGGGGTAGATGATATTCACATCGTTCCTGAAGATATTTCCATTATAGCTGTGGGTTAGATGATATTCACATCGTTCCTGAAGATATTTCCATTATAGCTGTGGGGTAGATGATATTCACATCGTTCCTGAAGATATTTCCATTATAGCTGTGGGGTAGATGATATTCACATTGTTCCTGAAGATATTTCCATTATAGCTGTGGGGTAGATGATATTCACATTGTTCCTGAAGATATTTCCATTATAGCTGTGGGGTAGATGATATTCACATCGTTCCTGAAGATATTTCCATTATAGCTGTGGGGTAGATGATATTCACATTGTTCCTGAAGATATTTCCATTATAGCTGTGGGGTAGATGATATTCACATTGTTCCTGAAGATATTTCCATTATAGCTGTGGGGTAGATGATATTCACATTGTTCCTGAATATATTTCCATTATAGCTGTGGGGTAGATGATATTCACATTGTTCCTGAAGATATTTCCATTATAGCTGGGGGGTAGATGATATTCACATTGTTCCTGAAGATATTTCCACTATAGCTGGGGGGTAGATGATATTCACATCGTTCCTGAAGATATTTCCATTATAGCTGTGGGGTAGATGATATTCACATCGTTCCTGAAGATATTTCCATTATAGCTGTGGGGTAGATGATATTCACATTGTTCCTGAAGATATTTCCATTATAGCTGTGGGGTAGATGATATTCACATCGTTCCTGAAGATATTTCCATTATAGCTGTGGGGTAGATGATATTCACATTGTTCCTGAAGATATTTCCATTATAGCTGTGGGGTAGATGATATTCACATTGTTCCTGAAGATATTTCCATTATAGCTGTGGGGTAGATGATATTCACATTGTTCCTGAAGATATTTCCATTATAGCTGTGGGGTAGATGATATTCACATCGTTCCTGAAGATATTTCCATTATAGCTGTGGGGTAGATGATATTCACATCGTTCCTGAAGATATTTCCATTATAGCTGTGGGGTAGATGATATTCACATTGTTCCTGAAGATATTTCCATTATAGCTGTGGGGTAGATGATATTCACATCGTTCCTGAAGATTTTTCCATTATAGCTGTGGGGTAGATGATATTCACATCGTTCCTGAAGATATTTCCATTATAGCTGTGGGGTAGATGATATTCACATCGTTCCTGAAGATATTTCCATTATAGCTGTGGGGTAGATGATATTCACATCGTTCCTGAAGATATTTCCATTATAGCTGTGGGGTAGATGATATTCACATCGTTCCTGAAGATATTTCCATTATAGCTGTGGGGTAGATGATATTCACATCGTTCCTGAAGATATTTCCATTATAGCTGTGGGGTAGATGATATTCACATTGTTCCTGAAGATATTTCCATTATAGCTGTGGGGTAGATGATATTCACATTGTTCCTGAAGATATTTCCATTATAGCTGTGGGGTAGATGATATTCACATTGTTCCTGAAGATATTTTCATTATAGCTGTGGGGTAGATGATATTCACATTGTTCCTGAAGATATTTCCATTATAGCTGTGGGGTAGATGATATTCACATTGTTCCTGAAGATATTTCCATTATAGCTGTGGGGTAGATGATATTCACATTGTTCCTGAAGATATTTCCATTATAGCTGGGGGGTAGATGATATTCACATTGTTCCTGAAGATATTTCCATTATAGCTGTGGGGTAGATGATATTCACATTGTTCCTGAAGATATTTCCATTATAGCTGTGGGGTAGATGATATTCACATTGTTCCTGAAGATATTTCCATTATAGCTGTGGGGTAGATGATATTCACATTGTTCCTGAAGATATTTCCATTATAGCTGTGGGGTAGATGATATTCACATTGTTCCTGAAGATATTTCCATTATAGCTGTGGGGTAGATGATGTACCTATTGTTAAAGCCTACAACAGTAATTGAAATATTAGGCTAAATAAAAAGCATTGCTTACATTGCATTCTGACTAGATGTTGTAATGAACTATTCTGTCTCTTGTTGTATATGATCCTGTGAATGTGTATAGATGTGACTGTCAGTTTGGCAGCCTCCTCTCTTCCTCTGGTGAACTACCCTCCATACGACGGACAGATGCTCACCGCAAAGATGTCTTTAGATGTGCAATGTTAAGCCCTTGATCACAAGCCAGACAGATAGACAGGAATTCAACTGTCAGTCGTTTTAGCTTCAAATGCAGTATTTACAGATGACAGGAAGCAACACAAGTGCTGTGAAAGTAGCCTAGAGGCCTGCTTATCCACCCAGCAATTTCTCACTGAGGATTGTTTGTACGTGTCAGGAATTTAATATCTACCACTGGACTTTGTAAATATCAGAACCCTGTCAACAGTTTAACTCAGTTGAACATTTCACATAGTAGCAACTACTGACAAATGTGTTTTACTCAGATGTTGCCAAGAAACTATTTTCTGAAAGCAATAAATATTTTCAGTATGGCTACATGTATAAATTTCCCTGCCTCTTTTTATCAACTGGGTTAGAACCCTGATCATCTGGACTCCAAGACTGTGTTAGGGGGTTGAGCTAATGCCTAGGCAAGGTTACTTGAGGTTATTACACAACCACTTGTTACCTAAGCTTGTCTTCAACTTTTGTCACTTTTGCATCTTCTCTGTAAAGTATTTCTGAGAACTTGTGTTCAAGTTCCTTCCTCTTGTTCCTTCCTGTAAATCAGGGGTGTCAAACTCGTTTCATGGAGGGCCTAGTGTCTGCTGGTTTTTGGTTTCTCCTTTCAGTTAAGACCTAGACAACCAGGTGAGGGGAGTTCCTTACTAATTAGGGACCTTAATTCATCACTCAAGTACAAGGGAGGAGCGAACACCCACAGACACTCAGTCCTCTGTGGAACGAGTCTGACACGTGGTCTAAATGATGCCGCCTCTGTTTACAGTCTTACAGAAGAGAAGCTTCGCCTGGTGAAAGAGTATGAGACTCAACCCAAACCAGTTGTAAGTATCTCAGTGCAACAGTCACAGATGTATTTCCCACTGATAGTCATTCACATGATCTGTCCCATCATAAAGCTGGCACCACAGCATGACATCCCTTGATGTCACGTACAGTAGTAAATCACTCATTTAGAAGCAGAGAAATGACACGTACAAAGTGAGAGTGCAGAAAAATAGACGGTATCTTTGCTGAGAGGCATCCTTGTCAAAATGCTTGATTGACGAGGCCTGCTTCTTGACAGTTCAGTCTCCTCATTGTCATTGGGTTGTGGTGTCATACATGCGTATGTAGGTGTCTAACACTAAGAGAGGTCAGATCATTGCTCTAATGTGATATTTTACATTACTCCTTTAATTAATGTTTTACTACAGTTGGTTTGGTTACAGTTAAATAGCAATGACTTTGTAACACCCAACAAAACAACGATATAATCACATTGTTACGTATAATCAAATTCCCAAGAATGTCACGACCCAGCTTTTAGCTTTGATATCCGCTTCAAATAGCTGGCACGGTACGGGGGTATGTCCCATAACCCATTGCTCCTGGTGTGTCCTCAGGAGCTGGAGAAGCGTGCGAAGGCCCTGAAGGACAGCAGTGAGGACCTGAGGAAGGAGGCAGCTCAGAGGAGACAGGAGATACACAGCCTGCTGGAGGACATGGAGGCCAGGCACAAACTGATGACCAGGGAGCAGAGAGAACTGGAGGACAAGAAGGACATCACAGTAAACAACCAGGTGACAGGACTGAGGGTGGAGGGGGCACAAGGGGTGGTAGAGGGGTGGCAGAGGGGTGGCAGAGGGGTGGAAGAGGGGTGGCAGAGGGGTGGTAGAGGGGTGGTAGAGGGGTGGAAGAGGGGTGGCAGAGGGGTGGTAGAGGGGTGGCAGAGGGGTGGTAGAGGGGTGGTAGAGGGGTGGCAGAGGGGTGGTAGAGCGGTGGAAGAGGGGTGATAGAGGGGTGGTAGAGGGGTGGAAGAGGGGTGGTAGAGGGGTGGTAGAGGGTCAGTCTTGTGTTTAAAATACCATAGAGAAGGGCATTATATAAAAAACATTGAGGTAGAAGGGCTCATTGGTTTTTCTATAATGTCCTTCTCTATGGTGTGTTGTCTTGTGTCGCCAGGCTGAGTTGGCCCAGCTTCTGTCTGTGCCTGGCCAACTGGGGAAGGAGATTGAGAGGATCAACAGGAAAAAGATGTACGTAAGATGTGGGTGGCTATGAATTCATGTACTGGTAATGTGCTATACCTACCCTTCATAACTAACTCTGTAGCTACTACTAAAGAAGGAATTATGGCCTTGCTCATGAGTCATGGGAGGGAGACTCCCAACATAAATCTTGATCCAGTCCACAGTTTTTTGGGGCACCTACCAAGAGTAAACGCCTAACCCTACAGACCAATGTCTCTATGTCAAAACTGGCTGGAATGACATCTTTGCAAGCTGTTTTGCTCGCTGGGTTAACCCTACAGTCTACCAGCCTGGTGTAATGTATGTCTTCCTCTGTGGTGGCCAGGGAGGTGGAGAAAAGTAAGGCGGCCCTGGACGAGCAGCTGTCTGAGATGGCGGCTCTGCAGAAGGTGACGGAGGCCCGCTGCCGCTCCCTGGAGGAGGAGAAGAGGGAGGTGGGGAGGCAGGTGGAGGGGCGCAGGGCACACCTGGAGGCTGCCGAGAGGGAGTACGGCATGCTGCAGAAAGAACAGGAGATGGCCAAGGAGAAGGAGGTCATTATGATGGGACAGAGGTACAGGACTGGCTACAGACAATGTCCATTTATTTATAGCAGCGTCTATATGCAGCGATAGTGCATACATAACACTGTTGCTACATAGTTGCTGCCTTCGGAACTTTTGTTATTCCGTGAGTTAAATCCCTGTATATTGATGTTCCCCCCATCTTGTTTTCAAGGGGATCCCAACAGAATAAACCACAATGCATGAAAAAAAAATTGGAGCCACATGCACAGAACGGACAGAGCTTGATGTGTCCCACAAGAGCAATAACATTATCTAATTATCCCCCATTCATTTTGACATGGTTTTCAATCATTCTAATCTGGATGCATTGGCTTGTATTGTCCCCTATTAGTCCAAACGCTGTCTCTCTTTAGAACCACCACAACTGCTGTGAAACCCCCACTGGGATCTGTCCTGCAGTGCCTTTACTGTTTCTCCCCTCTGGCCATAGCACAAGGACGGCACAAAAACCCATTTCACTGTAACTAGACTGAGATGGGAACCACATGCAGCAGCTCTATTGTTACTGGTTCTATGTAGTCTCTGGCAGATTTAAGGGGACAGTGCTGTGGGGAACAATGATAATGGGGTTTTCCTATGAGTTCTCTCTCTCTCTCTCTCTCTCTCTCTCTCTCTCTCTCTCTCTCTCTCTCTCTCTCTCTCTCTCTCTCTCTCTCTCTCTCTCTCTCTCTCTCTCTCTCTCTCTCTCTCTCTCTCTCTCTCTCTCTCTGTATGTCTCTCTCTTTCTCCCTCTCTATCTCTCTATTTGTCAGAGGAATGCTGGACGTCAATACAGGCCACTGCATCATGGAAAGGAAGAGCGTGCAGGAGAACCTGGCACGGAAGCAGCGTGAGAGGGACCGGCAGCTCAGAGAGCTGAAGAAGGTGGAGCTGCAGCTCAAAATGGCCCAGGACGCGCTGGTCCACACCCAGCTACTGCATGACAAGACCAAGTCTACGGTTAGTTCACAGTTCACACACTCAGCTCAAACAGGCCCACAGTGTTCTGGTCCACACTCAGCTACTGCATGACAAGACCAAGTCTACGGTTAGTTCACAGTTCACACACTCAGCTCAAACAGGCCCACAGTGTTCTGGTCTACACTCAGCTACTGCATGACAAGACCAAGTCTACGGTTAGTTCACAGTTCACACACTCAGCTCAAACAGGCCCACAGTGTTCTGGTCCACACTCAGCTACTGCATGACAAGACCAAGTCTACGGTTAGTTCACAGTTCACACACTCAGCTCAAACAGGCCCACAGTGTTCTGGTCCACACTCAGCTACTGCATGACAAGACCAAGTCTACGGTTAGTTCACAGTTCACACACTCAGCTCAAACAGGCCCACAGTGTTCTGGTCCACACTCAGCTACTGCATGACAAGACCAAGTCTACGGTTAGTTCACAGTTCACACACTCAGCTCAAACAGGCCCACAGTGTTCTGGTCTGTAAAGATAGAGGATACTATGTAAAGATAGAGAATACTATGTAAAGATAGAGGATACTATGTAATGATAGAGTATACTATGTAATGATAGAGGATACTATGTAATGATAGAGAATACTATGTAATGATAGAGGATACTATGTAATGATAGAGGATACTATGTAATGATAGAGGATACTATGTAATGATAGAGGATACTATGTAATGATAGAGGATACTATGTAATGATAGAGGATACTATGTAATGATAGAGAATACTATGTAATGATAGAGGATACTATGTAATGATAGAGGATACTATGTAATGATAGAGGATACTGTGCAATGATAGAGGATACTATGTAATGATAGAGAATACTATGTAATGATAGAGGATACTATGTAATGATAGAGGATACTATGTAATGATAGAGGATACTATGTAATGATAGAGAATACTATGTAATGATAGAGGATACTATGTAATGATAGAGGATACTATGTAATGATAGAGGATACTATGTAATGATAGAGGATACTATGTAATGATAGAGGATACTATGTAAAGATAGAGGATACTATGTAATGATAGAGGATACTATGTAATGATAGAGGATACTATGTAATGATAGAGGATACTATGTAATGATAGAGGATACTATGTAATGATAGAGGATACTATGTAATGATAGAGGATACTATGTAATGATAGAGGATACTGTGCAATGATAGAGGATACTATGTAAAGATAGAGGATACTATGTAATGATAGAGGATACTATGTAATGATAGAGGATACTATGTAATGATAGAGGATACTATGTAATGATAGAGGATACTGTGCAATGATAGAGGATACTATGTAAAGATAGAGGATGCTATGTAATGATAGAGGATACTATGTAATGATAGAGGATACTATGTAATGATAGAGGATACTATGTAATGATAGAGGATACTATGTAAAGATAGAGGATACTATGTAATGATAGAGGATACTATGTAATGATAGAGGATACTATGTAATGATAGAGGATACTATGTAATGATAGAGAATACTATGTAATGATAGAGGATACTATCTAAAGATATCTCTCTCTCACTTTAAAATGTCTTATTTTATAGATTTTATTTGGTTGACGTTTCATCCCCCAATAGCCTCTGTGCTTCCTTGATGATGTGTCCAGAGATCAAAGTGGTAGTGACACACATCACTCACAGGTTTACAAATGTCCACATGGGACATGAGTGACGAACAGAGAGAGGAACTGGAAAAGTGTCAGCAGATTTTACACCATAAAACATGAAAGACATTGGTGTAGTGACGCATTTGGAACTGCCCCTATTAATTACAGAAACCTTACACAATTGTCACGAACTCTGATGCGGATGTGGTGCGAATCAATAGCAGGACACAGGAGCTCAGTATATCCAGACTTTACTAGAAAATCCAAAAATCATAACACGGGTCAAACAACCCGGAGGCGAAACTTACGCCACAGTGCGTAAAATACTCCCAAACCGAACTGCGCACGAACAATAGTGCGACGGTAAAACAAAGAGAGTCTAGCAAACAGCACTGCACCAAACGACAGGAAAACAATTACACACAACACATGACAAACAAATGGAACAATATATAGGGTACATAATCACACTAACAGGGAACAGGTGCACAACAACTAGACAAAACCAAACGAACATCGAACACATCCAACGGTGGCAGCTAGTACTCCGGAGACGACGACCGCCGAAGCCTGCCCGAGCAAGGAGGAGGAGCAGCCTCGGCCGAAACCGTGACAACAATATAGTGTTCCCCCCAGTTTTATGAATTCAATCCAATTATTTATTTGTCATTATTTATTTCCTTAGTTTAATTATGATCTCAGTACGTTTCGCCTTCTGCCATGGTTGTATAAAACAGTACGCAACGGAGAGAAAGGGTGCGTCCCAAATGGTACCCTATTCCTTACAATAGGGCACTACTGTAAAAGTCGTGCACACTCTTAGAAAAAAGGGGTTCCAAAAGGGTTCTTCTGCTGTCCCCATAGGAGAACCCTTTTTAGTTCCAGGTAGAACCCTTTTGGGTTCCATGTAGAACCCTTTGTGGAAAGGGTTCTACATGTAACCCAAAAGGGTTCTACCTGGAACCAAAACTGGTTCTTCAAAGGGTTCTCCTATGGGGACAGCCGAAGAACCCTTTTATGTTCTAGATGGCACCTTTTATGTTTAGAGACATGAATACTAAGAGATCTGAGGGGGGTTTGTTGTTCTTACAGAGGGATGCCAAACCCAAAAGTGACAGGATTCTAAAGACAAGACAGGAGTTACAGTTAGAAGTGGACAAGCTGAAGAGAAACCTGATTCATCAGGTAAATAGCATATGTTTGAAATCGTGTGTTTGTGTGTGTTTTTGATTTGTGTAAGGCATAAATATGTGCATGTGTGTGTGTGTGTGTGTGTGTGTGTAGCAACCAGTAGCTGAGGTGGAGACCCAGCTGGTGAAACAGTGTGTGGAACAGGAGCAGGAGCTGATGAGAGAGTCTCACAGACACAGAGAGGAGCTCCACACCCTCAGCTGTCTGACTCAGATCAAAGCTGATGAGAGAGAGCAGAAGTCCAGGGAGCGCCACAGGGCTGAGGTAAAACACATTATATCAGATCGCTATAGAACATCTCACCAGAAGTCCAGGGAGCGCCACAGGGCTGAGGTAAAACACATTATATCAGATCGCTATAGAACATCTCACCAGAAGTCCAGGGAGCGCCACAGGGCTGAGGTAAAACACATTATATCAGATCGCTATAGAACATCTCACCAGAAGTCCAGGGAGCGCCACAGGGCTGAGGTAAAACACATTATATCAGATCGCTATAGAACATCTCACCAGAAGTCCAGGGAGCGCCACAGGGCTGAGGTAAAACACATTATATCAGATCGCTATAGAACATCTCACCAGAAGTCCAGGGAGCGCCACAGGGCTGAGGTAAAACACATTATATCAGATCGCTATAGAACATCTCACCAGAAGTCCAGGGAGCGCCACAGGGCTGAGGTAAAACACATTATATCAGATCGCTATAGAACATCTCACCAGAAGTCCAGGGAGCGCCACAGGGCTGAGGTAAAACACATTATATCAGATCGCTATAGAACATCTCACCAGAAGTCCAGGGAGCGCCACAGGGCTGAGGTAAAACACATTATATCAGATCGCTATAGAACATCTCACCAGAAGTCCAGGGAGCGCCACAGGGCTGAGGTAAAACACATTATATCAGATCGCTATAGAACATCTCACCAGAAGTCCAGGGAGCGCCACAGGGCTGAGGTAAAACACATTATATCAGATCGCTATAGAACATCTCACCAGAAGTCCAGGGAGCGCCACAGGGCTGAGGTAAAACACATTATATCAGATCGCTATAGAACATCTCACCAGAAGTCCAGGGAGCGCCACAGGGCTGAGGTAAAACACATTATATCAGATCGCTATAGAACATCTCACCAGAAGTCCAGGGAGCGCCACAGGGCTGAGGTAAAACACATTATATCAGATCGCTATAGAACATCTCACCAGAAGTCCAGGGAGCGCCACAGGGCTGAGGTAAAATACATCATATCAGATCACTATAGAACAACTCACCATCAATGTTACCTCCCATTTTTTTTCCAGTGCGCATTTACTGTCAACACTGAGGCTGTAGCTGCTTTAAGGTACAGGTTTAACAGTGGCTACAGTGGCTTGCTAAA
>NW_028163941.1:0-44769 GCF_964263955.1 Coregonus lavaretus | reverse complement strand
AGAATAAATACTTCAGAGTGCTTTTGAAGCACTGCGTTTTTGTAGACTTTTTCCATAAGAGGACACAGTACAATTTGAGCTTCTCTTTGGACCAAAGGGAAAGTACACACCTACCTGCCCTCAAACAATACTTCACATCATGTACAGCATAATAATCTACAGTAACTCATGAATTATAGCTCCTGAAATGGTAATGATGGGTTTCTGCAGTAGCGGGTTACAAACCATGCGTCTTTAAAGGACAAAAACAACATGGGAAATCATATTTCATTATTTGTGGGTAATGGGGAGAACTTCTGGCATGGAACTGTGTGGGGTTGGTTGGGGAAGAATCTATCAAAGAAGCTCCTGCTCAGAATGAAGAAGAAGGTATCTTTAATCATCTTCTTAGCAAGACATCAGTTGGTTGCTAGGTTACAAGTCAGTCCTGAGAAACTGTTAATGTGAAAAGCTTGCGATGGTTTGCTATGTATAATATGAAAGCAGGCAACATACTAATTTGAAAGAAATGGCTGCAGTTCTTCACTTGCCTTTGGTAATGACAGGGATCATGCGTTTTACTCCCTAGATCTATTTTTCCCTTGACCCAGGGCCTTTTGCAATCATTCATACATTATCTTGAGCCATGCAGAACAGAATCAGGAGTCAAAAGTTACCACCTCCAGCACTACATCCTCACAATCAGACAATGTCGTAGCAGGTAATGAAGAATCGAAGATAATGTGTACCCCAATAATACCCCAAGCAATGTTGTTACCTTTTCAACTTTCAAAAACCAGACAGTTCCCCCTCACTCCCTTCCTTATTATTCCTACTGCGTTAGACGTTCAAAACAGTGCTATCGATGTTAGGAATAAGTCCCTCTGCTAAAGACTAAAACGTAATTGTAAATAATGACTCTCGAATGCCAAACCATAGATTTTTGGCTAATGCATGTTTTCTTGTTAATTTGGATGCTGGGATTTATAAGGTGGCTGCATGGGATTTGTCGGGTTATAGTCGGTTGTGGTTTTGTTGTATCCAATTGCAGTTTCCACGATTACGTAACCCAACGAGCCTCTTGTGGATTTGACAGCTCTAATGCAGTTCCACCTCCGACACCGCCAAAACAACGCTATGCACCAACAAACTATCATGGTCCAAACACACCAAGACAGTCGTGAAGAGGGCACGACAAAGCCTATTCCCCCTCAGGAGACTGAAAAGATTTGGCATGGGTCCTCAGATGCTCAAAAAGTTATACAGCTGCACCATCGAGAGCATCCTGACTGGTTGCATCACCGCCTGGTATGGCAACTGATCGGCCTCCGACCGCAAGGCACTACAGAGGGTAGTGCGTACGGCCCAGTACATCACTGGGGCCAAGCTTCCTGCCATCCAGGACCTCTATACCAGGCGGTGTCAGAGGAAGGCCCTCAAAATTGTCAAAGACTCCAGCCACCCTAGTCATAGACTGTTCTCTCTGCTACCGCACGGCAAGCGGTACCGGAGCGCCAGGTCTAGGTCCAAAAGGCTTCTCAACAGCTTCTACCCGCAAGCCATAAGACTCCTGAACAGCTAATCATGGCTACCCGGACTACTTGCACCCCCACCCCATCTTTTTACACTGCTGCTACTCTGTTAATTATTTATGCATAGTCACTTTAACTCTACCCACATGTACATATTACCTCAACTAGCCGGTGCCCCCGCACATTGACTCTGCACCGGTACCCCCCTGTATATAGCCTCCCTACTGTTATTTTCTTTTATTCTTTTTTTCTCAACACTTTTTTGTTGTTGTTGTTTTATTTTACTTTTTTATTAAGAAATAAATGCATTGTTGGTTAAGGGCTGTAAGTAAGCATTTCATGGTAATGTCTACACCTGTTGTATTCGGCGCATGTGGCAAATACAATTTGATTTTATTTTATTTGGAATCTGATTGAATCCTTAAGCCGTGTTCACGTTGGCAGTTTGAAGTGAATCAAATCAAATTTGGGGGCATATCTGATTCAAATCTATTCATTTTCCTGCAGTCTGAACAGCCAAAAAGCACATGGAATTGGATATTTCAAGCCACATTTCAAACTACCTTCGTAGGTGGTTTGAAGTCAGATACAAATCTGATTCCTGGCCATGTGACTTGTGTCTGAATGGTCAAATCTGATTTATTTGCCCTCAAGTGGTTTTTAGACTTATTTGGCATAGTGTTGCTTGCTAGCTATTCTGTTGACAGTTTTACAAGAACATGTGGTAGCTAATTAGCTTGTTAATTGTTTACAAACAAATTAGTGAATGTGCTAGAAAGCTAAACAGTTACAACTAGCTAGTTGACTGCTGTAGCTAGCCAAAAATGACTTGTTTTGAAAGTTGGATCATCTTATCCTTTGAGGCTTTAAAATAGTTTTTACACTATGATTTTGAACATTCAAAGCAACTGGGAAACATCCATGGCAGGCATTGTTGTCACCTTAGCTTGCTACATAACTTCTGAGTGATAGGAAGCACCACCACCACCAATCAGCCTACACCACTGCACACACCCGTCGGTACTATGACAACTAGCGTAACCATGTCAGCAAATGACTGCTGTCTGAACACACACAAATCTGATTTGGTCACTTGTAACTTGCTGTTTGGACAGTCAGTATTCCAAAACGGATTTGAAAAAACAAAACTGATTTGAGCATTAAGGCCTGCAGTGTGAACAAGGCTATAGTGTGGTGCTAGTTGGGATCTGGCTGGGTTCAGGCCTCGGGTAATTAACTCTGACAGAGTTGATGAGCTACTAATTAAATGTGTATCTGGATCTGGCATCTGTCATAAAACAAACATCTGTTAGCTGTCTCTCCAATTGGATAATTATCAAGAGTTAGAGCTATAGAGTCTGGAACCCTGTCTTAGGGGGAGATACGTTTGGAATGATGGATTTAGAATCAACATTATCAGCATAGAAATGATCTTCCCCGAGTGTTTTTCAGTTGATGGCAGTTCCAATTGTTTCCTCAATGAATATGGACTTGAACATTTGGCCTGTTCACATGGACACTTCAAGCCTGTTTATCGTGGAGAATAAACATGTTAAATGTTGCTGTATCATCTTATCGCTGCGTATTGAGTTTTAGCTATGATCCCCACTAAGATGCCAATACGGTATGTCAGATCAGAGTCAAAGTAGATGTCAGTCCCTCTCTGGATGTGGAGATCCAGTCAGCTCAACCTCTATTGACTCGTTTGCAGATGGATTAGTGGCACAAACAACAGCAAAGATCCCTCTGAAAGCAGTATTACACAGATATCCACAACATAGATTGGCATAGGGGATCTTCATAGAGGTGTGTGAAGGACAGTGGGAATGTTTATATGGTCAATATTTCATTATTAAACCAACAGAATAACATGGTCAAAATGCTAACTCAAAAATGGTTCTATTTGGGAAAGGTGAAATATGGAGTTTGTATATGTTTCTCACTCATATCGTTCATTGGTTATCGTAGTTACTGTGTGTTTGGGTTGAGGAGAAGAAGGTGTCAGTTTGAGAGTTCCCATGGAAACTGGTCTTCTTCATTCCCATTCAAAGATGACAAAACAGGAAATGACAGGGATAAATGGAAAAGCAACGACAGCTTCAACTAAATATTTCAAGAACAAAAAACGTCCTCTGTCTGCCCTCAACCTTGTCGTCATTAAAACTGGAGTAAGAGAATGAGAAGTCTTGCATTGTGGAACAAGACATTGTAAAAAAAAAAGACAGTTTGAAAGCTCTTGATTATTTTATGGAAAGCCCTGTACTTGGCCTGATTCCATTTTCTCACAGTGGAGATGGCTTTACCTTCAGTCTCTGTACCTGCCCACCTACCTTTTACGCTCCAGCTGATTCTCCCATCCATAGAGTCCCTTTGATTGGACCGTCATATTGTCATCTAAATGCTGAGAGGATCGGGTGCAAATTGACATTATTTTGTATTTGTGGGGGCCGCTTTGTTTGCTGTGAGAATTGGCCTTCGCATCCACAGGAGTTCAATGAATTTAAAGAAGGTCTGAAATTCCACTGGCTAGCATTAAAGTCTGAGAAATTAATTCCGATGTCAGTAGTAAAGTACTGCGGTAGCCTGCGTCTGTGGCATATTTCTTACTGCGGTAAGGCTGTTAAGTAATGCTGTCTGTCAGGGTGACATACTGTACGATAGGGATAGGTATGAGAAAAACAAGATCACGGCTGTCGTGAGAAAAAATTATCCTACCTATAATTTGCATTCCCTTTAATCTATAAAATATCACTTGATTGAAAACGTACAGGCAAGGAATTGTTATGAGTGTCCGAAAACCCCACCTTCAGCTCTAACTCACAGCCCTTTCAAACCCCTGAATGTATGGATGAGGCATACAGTACCAGTCAACAGTTTGGACACACCTACTCATTCCAGGGTTTTCTTTCTTTTTTTACTATTTTCTACATTGTAGAATAATAGTGAAGACTTCAAAACTATGAAATAACACATATGGAATCATGTAGTAACCAAAAAAGTGTTAAACAAATCAAAATATATTTTATATTTGAGATTCTTCAAAGTAGTCACCCTTTGCCTTGATGACAGCTTTGCACACTCTTGGCATTCTCTCAACCTGCTTCATGAGGTAGTCACCTGGAATGCATTTCAATTAACAGGTGTGCCTTCTTAAAAGTTAATTTGAGGAATTTCTTTCCTTCTTAATGCGTTTGAGCCAATCAGCTGTGTTGTGACAAGGTAGGGTTGGTATACAGAAGATACCCCTATTTGATAAAAGACCAAGTCCATATTATGGCAAGAACAGCTAAAATAAGCAAAGAGAAACCATCATTACTTAAGACATGAAGGTCAGTCAATACGGAACATTTCAAGAACTTTGAACATTTCTTCAAGTGCAGTCGCAAAAACCTTCAAGCACTATGATGAAACTGGCTCTCATGAGGACAGACACAGGAAAGGAAGACCCAGAATTACCTCTGCTGCAGAGGATAAGTTCATTAGAGTTACCAGCCTCAGAAATTGCAGCCCAAATAAATGCTTCACATAGTTCAAGTAACAGACACATCTCAACATCAACTGTTCAGAGGAGACTGTGTGAATCAGGCCTTCATGGTCGGATTGCTGCAAAGAAACCACTACTAAAGGACACCAATAATAAGAAGCGACCTGCTTGGGCGAAGAAACACGAGCAATGGACATTAGACCGGTGGAAATCTGTCCTTTGGTCTGATGATTCCAAATTGCAGATTTTTGGTTCCAACCACTGTGGCTTTGTGAGATGTAGAGTAAATGAACGGATGATCTCCGCATGTGTGGTTCCCATCGTGAAGCATGGAGGAGGAGGTGTGATGGTGTGGGGGTGCTTTGCTGGTGGCACTGTCAATGATTTATTTAGAATTCAAGGCACTCTTAACCAGCACGGCTACCACAGCATTCTGCAGTGATACGCCATCCCATCTGGTTGCGCTTAGTGAGACTATCATTTGCTTTTCAACAGGACAATGACCCAACACACCTCCAGGCTGTGTAAGGGCTATTTTACCAAAAAGGAGAGTATTGGAGTGCTGCATCAGATGAACTGGCCTCCACAATCACCTGATAACCCAATTGAGATGGTTTGGGATGAGTTGGACCGCAGAGTGAAGGAAAAGCAGCTAACAAGTGCTCAGCATATGTGGGAACTCATTCAAGACTGTTGGAAAAGCATTCCAGGTGAAGCTGGTTGAGAGAATGCCAAGAGTGTGCAAAGCTGTCATCAAGGCAAAGGGTGGCTACTTTGAAGAATCTCAAATATATCATATATTTTGATTTGTTTAACACTTTTTTGGTTACTACATGATTCCATGTGTGTTATTCCATAGTGTTGATATCTTCACTTTTATTCTACAATGTAGAAAATAGTAAAAATTAAGAAAAACCGTTGAATGAGTAGGTGTGTCCAAACTGTTGACTGGTACTGTATGTCAGCTCTACCAACTTTCAATGCTATAACTGACATATACCATTTAACTATATAATAACATATACCATTTTTCATACACTTCAACAACCAGAGGACAAATATAGTTGTTTCAGAAGTGTTGCCTGTTTTAAAAAAATATGGATGGTTTATTTTGACCCTACTGCAACAAGAATCACCATCTTGTCCAACTAGGAACACAGTGTACATCCACATATGAACAGTGGTTTATTTTTTATCAACAACACATTCATTCACATTCATTCTAATTCTACAAACATAGTTAAAGTATTCATTTATCCTATCAAATTGTTGGTTAAGTGGGTTTTCTAGTCTGAACTGATCACGAAACGGTGGAGGTTTATAACTTGTTCAGAATCTACTGAAAACATTAGACAGCCTAATACAAAAGCCAACTGATACAGACCCGTCCATAATACTGCCTCTAGAATTATAGCTTATTTACAATCATCTACGAGCAAGCCATCAGCGACCAAACTTATGAAACAACTGAACAGAAACGTGAAAATCTCATTAATTGATTGTGCTTTTTAAAACCACTTTTTAAAACCACTTCAGACTGAGGCATCAATAAAAGTGATAGTAACATTGGTTTTGATTTATTTCCAGATCTTTCTATAGCTATGAGTAAGACTGGAGTTACAAACTGTAGTTTTTTAAAATATGTATATATTTATAAAGTTATTACAGGGCTGTTCCAGTTCCATCAGCTGTGGTTGTGTCCTGTCTTTCAACAACAGAAGTCGTGGAGACATTGATCGGATCAGTCCTGGTGTTTTACCAATGCAAAGCTCTTTAGATTTGCAGTAGAAGTTCCTAGAATAAGAGATGTGTGTGCCTGAACCTCTCTATTCTCAAATATGTCAAATATGAATTACACCCAGATTGTTGCGGACAAGGGGAGTTGATGTTTAGGGCATGACAGGAATAACGTAAGTAGAGTAGATTAGCCAATTTCACAGCACACTACCACAGCTGTCTCAGTCTTTGTGGGGTTTGTGTCTACTGCAGAACTCCAGTCTCTTACAGTACAGTACTGTTCTTGGGTCTGAAAAGGCAAAGAGATCTGAGTGTACCTTTTGTTTGACTTAAAAACATACAATTATCGTCCTGTTATACTCGCCAATCTCTTCCCATCCCTTTCCCCCCCCCACACACACACACACTCCCCCATACTGTGTGGCTGTCAGTAGAGCATGGTGCTTGCAACACAAAGGGTCAAAGGTTTGATTCCCGCTGGGGCCGGCCATACATAAAAATGTATGCACACATGACTGTAAGTCACTTTGGATAAAAGTGTCTGTTAAATGGCGTGTAATATAAACTGGCGATGAGATGTTTAGCGTTCACCTCTGACTCTCTACCAAGCTAGCCGTTAGCGTGCTAGATTGTGTTAAACAGTCACTTCGGTCTTGCTGCCTGTGCGGTAGTGCTGCTGGGGCATGTAGTGGAGCTGCTCCACAGTATGGGTCCTTCTGGAGGCAAACTGCTGTCTCTTATTAGTTGTGTGGTTCATGGCTAACGTGCTGGAGTGCCCCCCTGCTCCAGCTCCGCCCGCCGCCCCTGCGTTGTTCGAGGCACTGGGGTGGGAGTGCATTTTTGTCATCTTGTAGTGGTCCATGAGCGGCGTCGTGGGCATGAACACGTCCGGGTGCGAGATGGCGTGCGACATCGACTTGTCGTTGTTGCCTCGGAATCCGCCGGACACGCGCTTCAGCGACATCATCATTTTGTCCGGCGAGATCAGAGGATCCTGGGAGTACAGGCGGTCTTGGGAGTACAGCCGGTCTTGGGAGAAATGGCGGTCTTTCGGGTACATGTGGTCTTGCGATTGTAACAGCCTGTCCTTGGAGTGCATGCGGTCCTTGGAGTACAGCCGGTCCTGGGACATCAAGCGTTCCTGGGACATCAAGCGGTCGGCAGACAGTAGCTGCTCATCAGACAGGATACGTCCTCCTTGCCGGGTCATTCCCATCCGATGGTCTGGATCTCTGTTTGGGGACAGGACACGGTCCTGAGACATGGCCCTCTGGACACGGGGAGGCCTCTGTCTTCTGGGGGCCTGCTGAGACTGGGGCTGCTGGGGTGGGGCCTGGGACACCTGGGGCTGGGGGGGCTGGCTCTGGAGCTGCTGCTGCTGCTGCTGGAGGAATGGGTGAAGATAGTCAACTGTTGATGTATTCAATATCTTGGGACTTTTGCAACTGCATTAACTAAACAGCACCACTGCATAAATAAACTGCAGCTTTATATAAATAAGTACACTATTAGCTGTTTTTGTATTTTTATCAGTAACTTATTGTATTAATCAACAGTATGATACTGTATGAACTGAATACAGTAGATTACTGTAGAATGTACAGTAAAATACTATACATTTGTTTTACAGCACACTGTAAGACCTTTCTGTAATTTTAACAGTAAAACACTGTAGAATGCACTGTAAAATATCTTAAATCTGTTTTACAGTATTAATTATGGTGCATTGTGGGAAAATGTTGTGAGCGGGGAAAGAGTCTCTTGCTCATTAACATATTTTAAGGCGTGCCTTGTAAGAGGCTCTATTTGTTGCACCCATAAGTGAGAATGCTGTACCCCCACAGAATACGGTAATATACTGTAGTTTAGGAATTCTACAACCCTTGTCGTGAAACTCTACAGTAACTTAGTGGCCAATTGCTGCCAGTTATTTACAGTACCATACCACATTTGTGGCGCGCCAAAAACCTTTTGAACACTAGTGGGTGCATGGTATTGTTGTTTCTCACTAATTAACATATTTTGAGGCGTGTCTTGCAAGAGGCTATATTTGTTACAACCGTTAGTTAGAGTGCTGTACCAATTTAAGTGATATGTGGTAGTGGTCCTCTAACAATTACATTTATATGGGGATCAGAGTGGCAGCAAGTCTCAACCCTGTAATGGTTGAGTGACTAGTCATGTCCTTTTGATCACTGTAGAAGTTCTTGTTAAGGTCTTTGTTAAGACCTAAAGTGATATAAAACACCAAATATCAGTTGGTATAGTGTAATATATAATGAAATATTCACTTTTAGCAATTGCTGATTTTATTTTAAATCCAATTCAACAATAAAGTACTGTATTGCTGTTTTTCTATATATTTACTTCAACATACTGTAAATTCTGGTGCATTGTGGAGAAATATTGTGGGGGGAGAAAGAATCGCTGTCTCATTAACATATTTTAAGGTGTCAATTGTAAGTGGCTATATTTATTGTACCCATTAGTGAGCATGCTGTACCAATTTAAGTGATATATGGTGGTAGTTCCCTAACAATGACATATGACATATGTTACGTAGTCCCCTGTAGCTCAGTTGGTAGAGCATAGCGCTTGCAACGCCAGGGTTGTGGGTTCTTTTCCCGTGGGGGGCCAGTATGAAAAAGATATGCACTCACTAAGTGTAAGTCGCTCTGGATAAGAGCGTCTGCTAAATGTAAATGTACAATATATAGGGAACAGATCAAAGTGGTAGTGGGTCTTTACCCTTTTAATGGTTGAATATTTACCCATGTCCAGTTCATCTGTTCTGCCTTGTAATCATGGCCAGTTTGGAAGGCTTTGTTTAGGCCTCTAAAAGTGCAAGTGATATAAAACAACTAGTAGTCATTAATATGCTGCATCAAGTTAATGTGAATATCTCAGTATTGTATTGACTTTAATGCAGGGAAACTTAAATCCTTTCTACCTCATTTCTACCAGCATGTTAAATGTGCAACCAGAGGGAAAAAAAATCTAGACCACCTTTACTCCACACACAGAGACGTGTACAAAGCTCTCCCTTGCCCTCCATTTGGCAAATCTGACCATAACTCTATCATCCTGATTCCTGCTTACAAGCAAAAACTAAAGCAGGAAGCACCAGTGACTCGGTTAATAAGGAAGTGGTCAGATGACGCAGATGCTAAGCTACATGACTGTTTTGCTAGCACAGACTGGAATATGTTCCAGGATTCTTCAGATAGCATTGAGGAGTACACCACATCAGTCACTGGCTTCATCAATAAGTGCATTGATGACGTCGTCCCCACAGTGACCGTACGTACATACCCCAACCAGAAGCCATGGATTACAGGCAACATCCGCACTGAGCTAAAGGGAAGAGCTGCCGCTTTCAAGGAGCTTATAAGAAATCCTGCTTTGCCCTCCAATGAACCATCAAACAGGCAAAGAGTCAATACAGGACTAAGATTGAATCATACTATACCGGCTCTGACGCTCGTCGGATGTGACAGGACTTGAAAACTATTACAGACTACAAAGGGAAGCACAGCCGCGAGCTGCCCAGTGACACAAGCCTACCAGACGAGCTAAATCACTTCTATGCTTGCTTCGAGGCAAGCAACACTGAAGCATGCATGAGAGCATCAGCTGTTCCAGATGACTATGTGATCACTCTCTCCGTAGCCGATGTAAGACTTTTAAGCAGGTCAACATTCAGATTACCAGGAAGTGTACTCTGAGCACGCGCTGACCAACTGGCAAGTGTCTTCACTGACATTTTCAACCTCTCCCTGTCTGAGTCTGTAATACCAACATGTTTCAAGCAGACCACCATAGTCCCTGTGGCCAAGAACACTAAGATAACCTACCTAAATGACTACCGACCCGTAGCACTCAAGTGCTTTGAAAGGTTGGTCAACGCTCACATCAACACCATTATCCCAAAAACCCTAGACCCACTCCAATTTGCATACCGCCCCAACAGATCCACAGATGATGCAATCTCTATTGCACTCCACACTGCCCTTTCCCACCTGGACAAGAGGAACACCTACGTGAGAATGCTACTCATTGACTACAGCTCAGCGTTCAACATTATAGTGCCCTCAAAGCTCATCACTAAGCTAAGGACCCTGGGACTAAACACCTCCCTCTGCAACTGGATCCTGGACTTCCTGACGGGCCGCCCCTCAGGGGTGCGGGCTCAGTCCCCTCCTGTACTCCCTGTTCACTCATGACTGCAACGACTCCAACATCATCATTACGTTTGCAGACGACACAACAGTGGTAGACCTGATCACCGACAATGATGAGACAGCCTATCGGTAGGAGGTCAGAGACCTGGCCGTGTGGTGCCAGGAAACAACCTCTCCCTCAACGTGATCAAGACAAAGGAGATGATTGTGAACAACAACAAAAAAAAGATGACTGAGCACGCCCCCATTCTCATCGACGGGGCTGTAGTGGAACAGGTTGAGAGCTTCAAGTTCCTTGGTGTCCACATCATCAACAAACTATCATGGTCCAAACACACCAAGACAGTTGTGAAGAGGGCACGACAAGGCCTATTCCCCCTCAGGAGACTGAAAAGATTTGTCATGGGTCCTCAGATCCTCAAAAAGTTATACAGCTGCACCATCGAGAGCATCCTGACTGGTTGCATCACCGCCTGGTATGGCAACTGATCGGCCTCCGACCACAAAGCACTACAGAGGGTAGTGCATACGGCCCAGTACATCACTGGGTCCAAGCTTCCTGCCATCCAGAACCTCTATACCAGGCGGTTTCAGAGGAAGGCCCTAAAAATTGTCAAAGACTCCAGCCACCCTAGTCATAGACTGTTCTCTCTGCTACCTCACGGCAAGCAGTACCGGAGCACCAAGTCTAGGTCCAAAAGGCTTCTTAACAGCGTCTACCCCCAAGCCATAAGACTCCTGAACAGCTAATCATGGCTACCCGGACTATTGGCATTGCCCCACCCATCCCACCCCAACCCCTCTTTTACGCTGCTGTTTATTATTTATGCATAGTCACTTTAACTCTACCCACATGTACATATTACCTCAATTACCTCGACTAGCCGGTGCCCCCGCACATTGACTCTGTACCGGTACACCCTGTATATATATAGCCTCCCTACTGTTATTTTATTTTACTGCTGCTCTTTAATTATTTGCTATTTTCTATTTTTTACTTAACACTTTTTTTTTTTTTTTCTTAAAAAACTGCATTGTTGGTTAAGGGCTTGTAAGTAAGCATTTCACTGTAAGGTCTACACCTGTTGTATTCGGCACATGTGGCAAATCAAATTTGATTCGATTTGATTTGACTATCCAGAAAGTCAGAGATATATCATAAGATTTCTTGTTGTAATTACAATTATTTTGAAGACCAATGTATCCCTAAATATAATAGCATTTTCTGTAACTGTTACATAAACTTTTTTACTTGCTATGACTGTGATGTTTTTTTTTATCAATCTTTGTTGAATGCACTGACTGTAAGTTACTAAGGAAAAGACCGCCCGTTAAATGACCAAAATGTACAAATGAAAACTTGCAAAGAATACTGGGTAATATGCCGATGCGCGGGTAATTCCAGTAAAATACTGTAATTTAGATTATGGTAACATTTTTTGGTACTGTAACATGGCTTAACAATAAAAAAGTATTACAGTAGCTGTACTGTAAAATAAATTACAGTAACTTGCTGCCAGCAAGTTACTGTACATTTTACAGGAATGTTTTACAGTGTAGCTGCGGTACCTGTTCCTGGCTCATTTTAATGACGTGTAAAGGCAGGGTGCTTCTGGCTGCAAGGTCAGGGAGGTGACGCTTGCAGGTGTAGTAGTCGTCGACGTCTTTATCCGCTGTGGAGAGACAGAAAGAAAGAGAACAGGTGGATTAGGAGAGAGAAAGGGGAAGGGAGAGAGTAGGAGGGAAAGAGAGAAAAATGAAAAATAAAGGTTGAAAGAATTGAGGGTCTGAAGGTTCTTCAGAGTCTGAGGATATTAAATGTGATGCCCCATCTGTGATTCTACCAGCGTTTCTGGCTGTGGGCATGAACTTTCCAAAGGTTGTGTAAAAGTCTGTAAACAAACAGTGTCATACTGCATGCACAACACAGAAACGTCATACACAAAGACCATCGAAATGTCGAAGGATGACATTCATGTGAAATAGATTTTAAATGACTGCAAAGGGTCCTTCAGATGAAAATTCTGCATGTTCATGTATTATCAAACAGCACATGGATAGGGGCTGTGTACAAGAACAGCTCAGGAGATAAACCAAAAGTATGTGGACACCTGCTCGTTGAACATCTCATTCCAAAATCATGGGCATTAATGTGGAGTTAGTCCCCCCTTTGATGCTATAACAGCCTCCACTCTTCTGGGAAGGCTTTCCACTAGATGTTGGAACATTGCTGCGGGGACTAACTTCCATTCAGCCACAAGAGCATTAGTGAGGTCAGGCACTGATGTTGGGTGATTAGGCCTGGCTCGCAGTCAGCGTTTCAATTCATCCCAAAGGTGTTCGATGGAGTTGAGGTCAGGGCTCTGTGCAGGCCAGTCAAGTTCTTCCACACTGACCTCGACAAACCATTTCTGTATGGACCTCGCTTTGTGCAAGGGGGCATTATGATGTTGAAACAGGAAAGGGCCTTCCCCAAACAATTGCCACAAAGTTGGAAGCACAAAATCGTCTAGAATGTCATTGTCATAGAACGCGTTTCCACTGCTCCAGAGTTCAATGGTGGCGAGTTTACACCACTCCAGTCGACGCTTGGCATTGCGCACGTTGCTTCCCGAGGAAGTTTGGAACTCGGTAGTGAGTGCTGCAACCGAGGACAGACGATTTTTACGCGCTACGCACCTCAGCACTCGGTGGCCTACCACTTTGCGGCTGAGCTGTTTTTGCTCCTAGACGTTTTCACTTCACAATAACAGAACTTACAGTTGACCGGGGGCAGCTCTAGCAGGGCAGAAATTTGACGAACTGACTTGTTGGAAAGGTGGCATCCTATGACGGTGCCACGTTGTAAGTCACTGAGCTCTTCAGTAAGGCCATTCTACTGCCAATGTTTGTCTATGGAGATTGCATGGCTGTGTGTTCGATGTTATACACCTGTCAGCAACGGGTGGGGCTGAAATAGCCGAATCCACTAATTTGAAGGGGTGTCCACATACTTTTGTATAGATAGTGTATGTGCATGCCTCCAGATTGTCTTGGAAGGATGTGTGATATCACACCCTGTATGTATTATACAGAAGACTCACTGGGAACCATGCATCAATCATTAGTCATACATAGAGATTCGACATATTCACAAACACACACACACACAAGCACGTGCGCTACACCCACACACAGACAATCTGTCAAGAATGACTAAGTAAAGCTGCGGAATAAATCGTTTCAAAAATAAAAAATATTTTGAAGTTCACCCCCCGTAAAGACATAATGAGAGACGTCACTGGACAGTTGACGTCCTTGGAGTCTCTATTCTTTTCTCACGTTGTCTTTGACTGTTTTACTGCTAAAGTGAGACGGAGGTGAACGTTAATAGCATTCATCAGATGAATAACAAAAGATGTGTCCGCCTTACACAGAACCCAGAAAGAAAACACCAAGCCGTGTCAGTTGCAATACGGTCACAAAGCTTCTGAAACATCTCAGGCTGATCACTTCCTATACTCAAAGGGAATTACCTAAGGTATATTACCTGATGAATAATGAAAAGACACGTGTATGTTTTTTTTTTTTATTGGCATGAGAATAATAATGAATAGGTTAAATATAAATCTCATGAATGAAAGAGTCAATAAAAGTAAGACTTCATTCTGAAGCAGTTATTTTGAGATGAGAGAAAAATGTTGAAGAAGGCAAGGCAAATTCAGGCAGAAAATCCTCTGAAAAAGGAATGAATAAATTACTTATGATACGTACTGTGCTGTACTTTCAATGTATACATCAATTTACATTCATAAGTAGACGCTGAGATTTTCATTTTTTTCATTTTTCCACTAAGCCTCTGGCTTTATCCTACATGATCTTTCAGTAGAAAGACACTATCTGACTAACGAAGAGAACTGCATGGCGCCTTCTGCTTTGGAAGCAGATAAAGACGGCTACTGTAGACCGGCTGGCATCGCCTGAGGACAGTTTTAAGTTTCAACATAGCGGCAGAGATTATTCTACGGCTTTGACTGGACTGGATTGTGGGCCTCGACCATAGCCGCGAGAAGTAGGGGTGCTGAGTGTGCTGCAGCATTCCATGATAAATTGAAATCAACAAAAAATGTGTATTAAAATACTTTTTAAAAAAACAGCTTCACAGGATAACAGCAACAACAACATTCACCATGCCAACACACATTAAGAAATTTTCCCAATAACTAACATTTCCCAAGCACTGACATTTTCCAAGCAATATGCAGTCCAACTTCTATTAGATTCAGACTGTAGAACATTGTTTTGCTGATTACACCCTTCCAGATATGTGGATCACAAGTAGACACTAACAACAGACACCTGAGACAGGATCAGTATAACGATGTTGACCCACTCTAGAGATAGCTGATGGAATCAGTATAACGATGTTGACCCACTCTAGAGATAGCTGATGGGATCAGTATAACGATGTTGACCCACTCTAGAGATGGCTGATGGGATCAGTATAACGATGTTGACCCACTCTAGAGATAGCTGATGGGATCAGTATAACGATGTTGACCCACTCTAGAGATGGCTGATGGGATCAGTATAACGATGTTGACCCAATCCAGAGATGGCTGATGGGATCAGTATAACGATGTTGACCCACTCTAGAGATAGCTGATGGGATCAGTATAACGATGTTGACCCACTCTAGAGATGGCTGATGGGATCAGTATAACGATGTTGACCCAATCTAGAGATAGCTGATGGGATCAGTATAACGATGTTGACCCACTCTAGAGATGGCTGATGGGATCAGTATAACGATGTTGACTGAATCTAGAGATAGCTGATGGGATCAGTATAACGATGTTGACCCACTCTAGAGATAGCTGATGGGATCAGTATAACGATGTTGACCCACTCTAGAGATAGCTGATGGGATCAGTATAACGATGTTGACCCACTCTAGAGATGGCTGATGGGATCAGTATAACGATGTTGACCCACTCTAGAGATAGCTGATGGGATCAGTATAACGATGTTGACCCACTCTAGAGATAGCTGATGGGATCAGTTGTAGATTCAGATCCTTTACTTTGTTAAACATTTAGGAAAACACTATGTGAGCTCGGTAGGTGTTTTTGATTGAATAGGTCTTTGAGTGTGTGTGTGTGTGTGTGTGTGTGTGTGTGTGTGTGTGTGTGTGTGTGTGTGTGTGTGCGTGTGTGCGTGCGTGCGTGCGTGCGTGCGTGTGTGTGTGTGCGCACTGTATGTTGACTGAATACAAATCCCCTACAGAATTTTCAGAAGCAGGGACTTTGAGTTGTAGCCTGTACCATAGATTCAGATCCCTCCTTTTGTTCCCGTGCCAACAGTGAAGTATAGAACAGCCATGATGCAATTACACAAGCCTTAAGGAATGTTTGCATTCCACTTCTAGAATATGATGACATGAGACCTCATTCGAATGCAGAAGCCAGCGGAGTACACTGAATCAATGGAGAGCTGCTGCTAGAGAACAGCTCATAGCTTAATGAGGTTAAACGCTCACAGAGAAATGGTGTCTGCTGCTAGTGCTGCTTCTCTCTAGAGAGGTCTTTAAGGGGAGAGGGTGAGCGTGTGGTGTATAGGGTTTTCAAGAAGCAGTGACATGTCGGAAGTTGTGGAGGAGAATGGATGACATGTAAAAAAATAAATATTTTCTGTGCCGTCTCATTCAGACACTCTGTTTATGCCTTCAAGAGCCAGGGCTTTTCTGGAAAGGTAGTGAACGCCGGTGCGCTTCTAATGAATATTATGACCCTTTCAGGAGAAAGTGTCCTTTCATTGCATCTTTGGGGGCGTATGGTATAATCCCTCATAAACGTTTGCCAGTCGAGTAACGAGCCGAGTAACGAATGCAAATGTTTTAACATGCCAGAGTAGGCTGTAATTTATGCAGTATAATTTTTAACATGCCAGAGTAGGCTGTAATTTATGCAGTAGAATTTTTTAACATGCCAGAGTAGGCTGTAATTTATGCAGTATAATTTTTTACATGCCAGAGTAGGCTGTAACTTATGCAGTAGTATTTTTAACATGCCAGAGTAGGCTGTAACTTATGCAGTATAATTTTTAACATGCAGTACATTTAACAGAGATAGTGGAAGCCCCGTCAGCGTTACTGCTAATGGTGATTTGTGCTGTGGTGGGGACCTACTCAGTCTCTTCAGGGAGGAGTATCTGTTGAGGTCGGCCTTGACAGCGGCCTCGTAGGTGGGTGGCAGGTGGGACAGGCTCTGGAATGAGCGTGAGGAGGACAGGTCATACGGCTCCGTCTGTGAGGTCAGGATGCCACTCATCCTAGTGTTCTCTGGGGAGACAGCAAAACAAAGAGGGAAAAAATGTTTCCTAAAAATATACGGCGTCAGATCAAAGGCAACGATGGCAGAGCACGCCTGCTGAGGAAGGGAGGAGGGAGGGACGGGAGTGAGGGTAGGTGGAACTTGTTTAGAGAGCGTTTGGTAGAGTCTGGGAGGTGGATGGTGAGGTGAAAGAAGGAGAGGGGCTAAGGGACATGGGTTAAGAGGTGGACATCAGGCACTCTGGGAGCGTTTGGCACTGTCTGGTACAGTAGATAAAATGATGTGACAGGGCAGGTGACAATGGCCCCAAAACAACACCAGACCAAACAACAGATGTCTGCTTCACAGTGACCCTGACTGCGACAGTTTGTGCGCTGTCATTTGAGGAGGGGTGGGGAGTTGGACGGGGAGAGGGCTAGGACAGGGCAGCGACACGCTTGTCTGACTGATGCGATGTCATGCCAGAGAGAGATGGGCAAACTGGGACCTCTCTCTCTCTCTCTGTGTCTCTCTCTCTCCTGTGGGCTGTGAGTCTGTCATGCAGAGCAGCGGCCAGATAAAGTGAGGGAGGAGAAAAAAAGAGCAGAGGGAGAGAGAATGAGAAGATGAAGAGGGAAGGCGGATTGGAGGGGAGAGAGAGAGAGAGAGAGAGAGGGAGAGAGAGAATGAGAAGATGAAGAGGGAAGGCGGATTGGAGGGGAGAGAGAGAGAGAGAAAGAGAGGGAGAGAGAGAATGAGAAGATGAAGAGGGAAGGCGGATTGGAGGGGAGAGAGAGAGAGAGAGAGAGAGAGAGAGAGAGAATGAGAAGATGAAGAGGGAAGGCGGATTGGAGGGGAGAGAGAGAGAGAGAGAGAGGGAGAGGGAGAGAGAGAGAGAATGAGAAGATGAAGAGGGAAGGCGGATTGGAGGGGAGAGAGAGAGAGAGAGAGAGAGGGAGAGAGAGAGAGAGAGAGAGAATGAGAAGATGAAGAGGGAAGGCGGATTGGAGGGGAGAGAGAGAGAGAGAGAGAGAATGAGGATTGGAGGGAGAGAGAGAGAGAGAGAGAGAGAGAGAGAGAGAGAGAGAGAGAAGAGAGAGAGAGAGAGAGAGAGAGAGAGAGAGAGAGAGAGAGAGAGAGAGAGAGAGAGAGAGAGAGAGAGAGAGAGAGAGAGAGAGAGAGAGAGAGAGAGAGAGAGAGAGAGAGAGAGAGAGAGAGAGAGATGTGAAGCATATAAAGGCCAGATGGGAGGAGTTTGGGGGGAGATTTGGGAGGAGTTTTGGAGGAGGTTTGGGGGAGTTTGGGAGGAGTTTTGGAGGAGTTTTGGGAGGAGTTTTGGAGGAGTTTTGGGAGGGCAACACTCTTTCCATACTCTCTCAACACAGGGAAAATAGACTCACAATGTGACATGCTGTTAGCTACCTCCATAACCAGAAACACACTGCTAAATCACCAGGCACATTACGACCACACCACACACTATGTGGACTGGGGAAGGTACAAAGGCTGAACGGTGGGTGAGTGTGAGGTGGGGTGAATAGACGGGTGTGTTTGAATGTGAGTGCAATTATGTTGATTTATGTGTGAATAAGTGTGTGTGTATAAGTGACTGTGTGCGTGTGTGTGTGTGTGTGTGTGTGTGTGTGTGCGTGCGTGACTTACCACGTCTCAATGATCGGTGAGCTACCCCACCCAAGTGAAAAACAGACAGTTCAGAATCATGTTGATGGTGTGAAACAGCATTCAGACCAAACCCAGCCAACACAAACCCCACCAACACACACCCAGCCAACACACACCTCATTCATTACCATAAGTCCAGAAAATAGCTCTGGAATAAACCAATGATGCATATAACTTGTATGTATTTGGAACAGACAAATGATCTAATGTGCCTTCAGATAGAGTAAAAATGCACCTTATGAATGAATATGTCTCCATCCCCTCTTTGTCTGAAATCAAGTAACGAATTTGACAGATCAATGTGATTTTTTTTTATTGAATGAAAGCTTCTAAATTGCTTTCAACACCTAATATGCATTTGCATTGCATAGCGGTGGGTACAATGAGGCGGCGGCAGCCAATAAGAAGAGTTGGAGGTGTGGCCTATTGGGGGCGTGGCTTTCAGTTTGTTCTTTAAAAAAAACATATATAATTATATGTTCACTGCCAGCACTGAATATTAAAGCTGCAATGTTTAACCTTTTGGGCGACCCAACAAAATTCACATAGAAATGAACGTTATAGATCCGTCATTCTCATTGAAAGCAAGTCTAAGAAGCGGTACATGCTTCACTGTGGGGATGGTGTTCTCGGGGTGAGGAGAGGTACTGGGTTTGCGCCAGACATAGCGTTTTCCTTGATGGCCAAAAAGCTCAATTTTAGTCTCATCTGACCAGAGTACCTTCTTCCATATGTTTGGGGAGTCTCCCACATGCCTTTTGGCGAACACCAAACATGTTTGCTTCTTTTATTTATTTAAGCAATGGCTTTTTTCTGGCCACTCTTCCGTAAAGCCCAGCTCTGTGGAGTGTACGGCTTAAAGTGGTCCTATGGACAGATACTCCAATCTCCGCTGTGGAGCTTTGCAGCTCCTTCAGGGTTATCTTTGGTCTCTTTGTTGCCTCTCTGATTAATGCCCTCCTTGCCTGGTCCATGAGTTTTGGTGGGCGGCCCTCTCTTGGCAGGTTTGTTGTGGTGCCATATTCTTTCCATTTTTTAATAATGGATTTTATGGTGCTCCATGGGATGTTCAAAATGTTGTATATGTTTTTATAACCCAACCCTGATCTGTACTTCTCTACAACTTTGTCCCTGACCTGTTTGGAGAACTCCTTGGTCTTCATGGTGCCGCTTGCTTGGTGGTGCCCCTTGCTTAGTGGTGTTGCAGTCTCTGGGGCCTTTCAGAACAGGTGTATATATACTGAGATCATGTGACAGATCATGTGACACTTAGATTGCACACAGGTGGACTTTATTTAACTAATTATTTGACTTCTGAAGGTAATTGGTTGCACCAGATCTTATTTAGGGGCTTCATAGCAAAGGGGGTGAATACATATGCACGCACCACTTTTCCGTTATTTATTTTTTATACATTTTTGAAACAAGTTATTTTTTTCATTTCACTTCACCAATTTGGACTATTTTGTGTATGTCCATTACATGAAATCCAAATAAAAATCCATTTAAATTACAGGTTGTAATGCAAAAAAATAGGAAAAACGCCAAGGGGGATGAATCCTTTTGCAAGGCACTGTACACGGAGGATATCACAGGTTGTAGTGTATCTAAGCAACACAGCACATTGGTATACCAATCCCTTTTATGTGTCTTGTGATTGAAGTGTGTGTGTTTGATGTGTTGTCGGAATGGATTTCTAATGTTTCCCATAGATTTCATTGGGATTTCTTCATGGATCACTCCTCTGATTTAGCAGTGTGTAATGGAACACACATTGAATTGTCACACACGAGGAGATGTGTTGCGACTACAGAATCTCCTTAAAACCCAGCGGTAGCCCTGGAGGGGAGAGGCTTCCACGCAGGGTTGAGCCGACACTGAACATCAGAATACAAGCCAGAGAGGCCAATCCAATGTTAAACAAACACAAAGGCAGTGGATTATCTCTCCTTTTCTTTCTTCTTTGTCTTCTTCTCACCCTTTGTCTTTATGAAACCAGCTTCCTCATATCTCTCCATCAGCCCCTATCCCCCCTAAACCCGGCTCTTGTGAATGAATAGAGACAATTGGCTGCAGAAAATCCCTAAATGCCATTTGTAATGAAACTGGGGCTGATTTCTTCAGCGACAGCAGAAGGTTAGAATATAATCTCATAATGACAGGGTCAATCATCTGAGGAGGAACGCGTTCTGTGGTAGAACCATATAGCCGGGATGCCCTGACCTTAACAGGACATTAACTTGATGACCAGCCAATCGTATTTCCCTTTAGTAGGTGATATGATGTATATTCAGTATATTCATGTCAAAGAGTGTTTCGAAGTTAATTCCCAAAACCGGGGCTTCATTTTTCATTAGAATGGCCCGGTTTTGAATGAAGTGATTTTGTTACATTCGTCTTTGTACAAATAACTGGGCGGCTCTGTTTTCAACATCCACACTAAGTAATGTACCGGGCGTGAATTCTAAGTAGTAGCCTATCCTACAGTGGAAACTGTAACATAACCCTGTGTCTGGATGAAGTGCTGTTAGCTGTCCTTACCATTATGAATGCGTGTTGGGCTACCTAGAACCGTATGGTTGTAGTTGTGCTGGTGGGTACCTGTGAAAACAGCAATGGAGACGATCATTCAACGTGACAAGCATATCAGATATTGTATCTGATCAAAAGTAATGACATGGTTTAATACAAGCGGAGATCTAGTATAAGCATCATTAAAGGAATAGTTCACCCTAAAATGAACGTTTGTTAGATGTTTCCATACCTCAAAAGTGGTCTTTAAATTGAATCAAGCTTAGTCCATATTCAATGCAATCTGTTATGTTGATCCCGACTTAGGAATTTAAGCAAAATCTACAGGCTTCAACCCCAAATGAATAAGAAAGAGTAGCACAATCAAAGACCACTTTTTTCGAGGTAATAAAAAACATCTGACAAACGTATATATTCAGACGTAGAGAATCCCTTTAACATCCTCCATCTAAGGACACAGATAGAATCCCTTTAACATCTTCTATCTAAGGACACGGATAGAATCCCTTTAACATCTTCTATCTAAGGACACGGATAGAATCCCTTTAACATCTTCTATCTAAGGACACGGATAGAATGATGACGGAAGATGGAGACAAAACGGTAATGAGAGAAAACGAGGGGAAGGATGAAGAATGTGGAAGGATGAAGAATGTGGAAGGATGAAGAATGTGGAAGGATGAAGAATGGGGAAGGATGAAGAATGGGGAAGGATGAAGAGGTGGAGACTCCTCAGTCCCGTCGTAACCTAGCCGTTACCCTGTATAGCAATATTCACATACACACTGGCATGTAATATTAACATACACACTGACATGTAAAATTAACATACACACTGGCATGAAATATGAACATACACACTGACATGGGAGATGAATGCCCTTGTTCTTTAAAAAATTTGCATTATTGAGAAAACAAATCTCAACAAAATCCCATTTAAGTCTGAAAATATTTGGTGATTTTCTAACCCTTGGAATCAGACATTTTGGGATGACAGTGATTGGTGCTTAGTGACCATGTGACCCCTTTAATGACCTTGTTGCACTGAGTCAGGTGATGAAAGGCAGCTATTCTGAGTTCTCTGTGTCTGTGTCTGTGTCTGTGTGTGTGTGTGTGTGTGTGTGTGTGTGTGTGTGTGTGTGTGTGTGTGTGTGTGTGTGTGTGCGTGTGTGTCTGAGTGATCCAGGTGAAAAAGCAACGACAGCTAGATAGAACACCCGATGCAGAGTGCCGTTGCGACGCGTTCACTCGGCTGTGTGCTGTTGTGCCTGTTTCAAAATGCATCCAGAACCCACTGCTATAACACTCCATTTAAATCGGTCACAAAGCTGAGACGGGAGAGAGGACCCCACTCGCACGCTCTCACATCATGGGTTTCAATATTTGTTTAGGAAGATGGATTGTGTCATCGGAGTACATGCGCTGTGGGTGTGTACAGATGTACAGTTGAAGTCGGAAGTTTACACACACCTTAGCCAAATACATTTAAACTCAGTCTTTCATAATTCCTGACATTTAATCCTCGTAAACATTCCCTGTCTTAGGTCAGTTAGGATCACCACTTTATTTTAAGAATGTGAAATGTCAGAATAATAGTAGAGAGAATGATTTATTTCAGCTTTTATTTCTTTCATCACATTCCCAGTGGGTCAAAGTTTACATACACTCAATTAGTATTTGGTAGCATTGCCTTTAAATTGTTTAACTTGGGTCAAACGTTTCGGGTAGCCTTCCACAAGCTTCCCACAATAAGTTGGGTGAATTTTGGCCCATTCCTCCTGACAGAGCTGGTGTAACAGAGTCAGGTTTGTAGGCCTCCTTGCTCGCACACGCTTTTTCAGTTCTGCCCACAAATTCTCTATAGGATTGAGGTCAGGGCTTTGTGATGGTCACTCCAATATCTTGATTTTGTTGTCCTTAAGCCATTTTGCCACAACTTTGGAAGTACGCTTGGGGTCATTGTCCATTTGGAAGACCCATTTGCAACCAAGCTTTAACTTCCTGACTGATGTCTTGAGGTGTTGCTTCACGGTTGGAATGGTGTTCTTCAGCTTGCAAGCAATGCCCTTTTTCCTCCAAACATATCGATGGTCAGTATTGCCAACCAGTTCTATTTTTGTTTCATCAGACCAGAGGACATTTTTCAAAAAAGTAAGATCTTTGTCCCCATGTGCAGTTGCAAACCGTAGTCTGGCTTTTTTATGGCGGTTTTGGAGCAGTGGCTTCTTCCTTGCTGAACGGCCTTTCAGGTTATGTCGATATAGGACTCGTTTTACTGTGGATAGTCGATATAGGACTTGTTTTACTGTGGATATAGATACTTTTGTACATGTTTCCCCCAGCATCTTCACAACGTCCTTTGCTGTTGTTCTGGGACTGATTTGCACTTTTCGCACAAAAGTACATTAATCTCTGGAAGACAGAACTCCTTCCAGAGCGGTATGACGGCTGCGTGGTCTTTTTCTGAGGTCTTGGCTGATTTCTTCTGATTTTCCCATGATGTCAATCAAAGAGGCACTGAGTTTGAAGGTAGGCCTTGAAATACATCCACAGGTACACCTCCAATTGACTCAAATTATGTAGTTTAGCCTATCAGAAGCTTCTAAAGCCATGACATCATTTTCTGGAATTTTCCAAGCTGTTTAAAGGCACAGTCAACTTAGTGTATGTAAACCTCTGACCCACTGGAATTGTGATACAGTGAATTATAAGTGAAATAATCTGTCTGTAAACAATTGTTGGAAAAATTACTTGTGTCATGCACAAAGTACATGTCCTAACTTGCAAAACTATAGTTTGTTAACAAGAAATTTGTGGAGTGGTTGAAAAACGAGTTTTAATGACTCCAACCTAAGTGTATGTAAACTTCCGACTTCAACTGTAGGATCTTAATTTGAGCCAGTTTGCTACAGCAGGAAAATAATCCTACAGCAACAGGAAATGTGAATTATTATGTGGATTATATTATAAAAGTGGAAATTACAAACTTTAGAAACCTTTTCAAAACTCAAATACACTACAAGTTTGCATGTCCTGTGGTACAAGAAAATTCTCAGCAACAAAAGAGTGATCAAATTAAGATCTTACATCTGTATGAGCGTATTTTATTTCTATAAAGTATAGCTTAACAGTTGACATCTGGAGATAGAGAATATTTGCGAACAAAGTGAAGTCACAGACGTGAGGGCAGGGTTTGCTGAATATATGAATGTACTTAATGTTTTTAGATATTATCACACACAGAAACAAATACACACTGTGATCTCCACTGTAATGATATTGTTCTCTAGCTGTAAAACCAAAACACTTTCCATTCACTCTTTGTAGTTAATCCACCCCAATCACACCATTTAACTTCAGGCTTGGCCCCACACTATCAGTGCACAGAGAGAGAAAGCACTGATACCTCCATAGAGAAATAGATAGAGACAGTACTGCAGAGAGACCCATAGACAGACAGAGCCCCTGCACTGGATCCTAATTAAGAAGGAAGAAGAACTGGTCGTTCATTGATCCCACCGTAATCAGGCGACCAATTAGCTGTGTTGGAGAGAGACAATACATGAGCAGGCACACACACACACATACGCACATACACACACACACACACACACGCACACACGCACACACCATCACCCCTGGAGCCCAGAGGCTGTTTATCAGGCTTAAACACAGACATGCACACACACCACACACCACACACACCACACACCACACACACACACACACACACACACACACACACACACACACACACACACACACACACACACACACACACACACACACACACACACACACACACACACACCCCATCACCCCTGGAGCCCAGAGGCTGGTTATCAGGCTTAAACACCCAGCGCTCTGTCATCCGTTTCAGACCTGTGGTGCAAACTAGACCCCTCTCCAGAAATGGGTTTGTTATTGACCAGGGGAGAGGAGGAGGAGGAGGAGGAGGAAGAGGAGGAGGGGGCAGTGATGAATGTATTGTAAATATGGTGTGTATGGAGATCCCTAGAACTTCTATCGTTGGTGTAGAGTGAGTGAGAGTGGAGGGTAGATCATCTAGTTACTGATGAGCGTAGCTGGATAGGTGTTAACCTAACGTAGCAGGATTAAAAGAAACGCCTGACACTAGATCCCCTACATACTGGTCTTGAAGAGAGGAAAAATATATGTCGGGGGAGGTTCTCTTCTGCGCTGTTCAACCAATCCAGTAAATGTGGAGGAGGAGTTAAGATGGAGTGTTGCCTTGTTAACGTCCAAAAAGCTGAAGTCGTGTCACAGGCTCTCTTTCCATTCCCCCTGTAAACCAGAACATCCGGTTGTTGGGGACTCGGCAGAGGCTAGGTTAGGTAAAAGTAGGAGTGATTGACTTTGGGTCAATTTAAAGACGCCTCCCTCTTAGCTGTATCAGTTAATGGTTCTGCCAGCTGAATGTGACGAGGAGATGAGGAGATAAGTACTGGAACTGAACATGTGATTATTCCTGATTGACACTAACACAGCTTGAAAGGTTTACCAGGTCTCCAATCTAAATAGCTAAAATGAGTATTTTGTTTGTCTTGATGACTCAGCTGTTTTTCTGTTCAATGCCAGTCAATGATTTAGGCATTCCAAACAAAAGAAGATGATAAGCTCAGCTTTATGCCGGGTTGTGTGGTTGCGAGAGATATCTGACATCATCTATTTTCTTGTACGCACAGATTGCATCATATTAATCGTCAGTATTTTCACACCTGATCCAACCTGGGATACAGCGCCTCTGTGAGCCTGATTACTAACATCCAGATGGCCTAACAATGACTCACTATCCTGACGTTTCCGTGGCATAACTTATCCTATAACATAGAACCATGTAGTGATGATAAAACAGTTGGCAATGCCAGTGGAGATGACAAGTGGTAAATTGACTTTAACACTAATGCTAAATATCATTGGTTTATAAACACCTGGTGATGTATAGACCACCATTAAATATCGTCTCAATCTGAGCGCCTTGTTAAAGCTCGGGACTTAAAAATCCTTCGAAACGTCCTGTGAATGTTAATGTTAATGACATTCCATGAGAACGCTCCAATCCTTAGTAATCAGGGCGGGAGGGAGGATGTGTGGGGGCTGTTGAGGATCTGTGGAGGGGAGGGAGGAGGTATGGGGGCTGTTGAGGGCCCGGGGGGAGGAAGGACGTGTGGGGGCTGTTGAGGGGCTGGCGGGGAGGCAAGGGGTGTCCGACAAGGGGTCTCTCTATCCCATTGGCTCTGTTGCCATCCAAACACTGCCAACACATATCCCCTTTCTTTCTCCCTCTTACTGTCCCTTTCCTGTCCTCCCCCTGTCTTCCCCTCTCAACTTCCTGTCCTCCCCTTTCATCCACCTGGCCTCCCCCTGTCCTCCCCCCTCCTCCCCCGTCCTCCCCTTTCATTCCCCTGTCCTCTCCCTGTCCTCGCCCTCCTCTCACTGTCCTCCGCCCTCCTCTTCCTGTCCTCCCCCTGTCCTCTATCTGTCCTCCCCCTGTCCTCCACCTGTCCTCCCCCCTCCTCTCCCTGTCCTCCCCCTGTCCTCCACCTGTCCTCCCCCTGTCCTCCACCTGTCCTCCCCCCTCCTCTCCCTGTCCTCCCCCTGTCCTCCACCTGTCCTCCCCCTGTCCTCCACCTGTCCTCCCCCTGTCCTCCACCTTTCCTCCCCCTCCTCTCCTGTACTCACCCTGTCCTCCCCCCTCCTCTCCCTCCCCCCCCTCCTCTCCCTGTCCTCCCCCTGTCCTCCCCCCTCCTCTCCCTGTCCTCCCCCCTCCTCTCCCTGTCCTCCCCCCTCCTCTCCCTGTCCTCCCCCTGTCCTCTCCCTGTCCTCCCCCTGTCCTCCTCCTGTCCTCCCCCCTCCTCTCCCTGTCCTCCCCCTCCTCTCCCTGTCCTCCCCCTGTCCTCCCCCTCCTCTCCCTGTCCTCCTCCTGTCCTCCCCCCTCCTCTCCCTGTCCTCCCCCTCCTCTCCCTGTCCTCCCCCTGTCCTCCCCCCTCCTCTCCCTGTCCTCCCCCCTCCTCTCCCTGTCCTCCCCCTGTCCTCTCCCTGTCCTCCCCCTGTCCTCCACCTGTCCTCCCCCCTCCTCTCCCTGTCCTACCCTGTCCTCCTCCTGTCCTCCCCCCACCTCCCCCTGTCCTCCCCCTGTCCTCCACCTGTACTCCCCCCTCCTCTCCCTGTCCTCCCCCCACCTCCCACTGTCCTCCCCCTGTCCTCCACCCTCCTCCCCCTGTCCTCCACCTGTCCTCCCCCTTCCTCTCCCTGTCCTCCCCCCACCTCCCCCTGTCCTCCCCCTGTCCTCCACCTGTCCTCCACCTGTCCTCCCCCTGTCCTCCCCCCTCCTCTCACTGTCCTCCCCCTGTCCTCCACCTGTCCTCCCCCTGTCCTCCCCCCTCCTCTCACTGTCTTCCCACTGTCCTCCACCTGTCCTCCACCTGTCCTCTCCCTGTCCTCCACCTGTCCCCCACCTGTCCTCCCCCTGTCCTCCCCCTGTCCTCCACCTGTACTCCCCCCTCCTCTCCCTGTCCTCCCCCCACCTCCCACTGTCCTCCCCCTGTCCTCCACCCTCCTCCCCCTGTCCTCCACCTGTCCTCCCCCTTCCTCTCCCTGTCCTCCCCCCACCTCCCCCTGTCTTCCCACTGTCCTCCACCTGTCCTCCACCTGTCCTCTCCCTGTCCTCCACCTGTCCCCCACCTGTCCTCCACCTGTCCTCCACCTGTCCTCTCCCTGTCCTCCCCTCATATCCCTAACTTTTCCACCTTGTAGAACCACAGGCCTGAGAGACACTGTGGACTTGGCATTTAACAACTGACAAAGAGTGTTAACATTTAATCGCTAAATGTTAACTGCCATAATAGCCCAGCTTCCCTCAGTACGGCAGCAGGGGAAACTTTATAATAGCCCAGCTTCCCTCAGTACGGCAGCAGAGGAAACTTTATAATAGCCCAGCTTCCCTCAGTACGGCAGCAGAGGAAACTTTATAATAGCCCAGCTTCCCTCAGTACGGCAGCAGAGGAAACTTTATAATAGCCCAGCTTCCCTCAGTATGGCAGCAGAGGAAACTTTACTTTACCCCTGGATGGAACATCCTTTAGTTTCTGCCTTCTGCTCATCCCAACACGGGAAACGGCTTATATCTGACCCAATTGTGGCACTAGGGATACTAGTTAAGTTAAATCAAATGCTGACCCAGATTAACTGTCAGAAGACTATGCCAGCTGATGGGATAATTAAGTCAGTGGGGCAAACAAATGTTGTTTACAAGAGGTAGTCAAATTCAGTACATTAAAAATAAATGTACAAAATGACAAAGAAATGATCAGTCTATAATTTTAATGGTAGGTTTATTTGAACAGTGAGAGACAGAATAACAACAAAAAAATCCCAAAAAAGGGATGTCAAAAATGTTATAAATTGATTTGCATTTTAATGAGGGAAATAAGTATTTGACCCCCTCTCAATCAGAAAGATTTCTGGCTCCCAGCTGTCTTTTATACAGGTAACGAGCTGAGATTAGGAGCACACTCTTAAAGGGAGTGCTCCTAATCTCAGCTTGTTACCTGTATAAAAGACACCTGTCCACAGAAGCAATCAATCAATCAGATTCCAAACTCTCCACCATGGCCAGGACCAAAGAGCTCTCCAAGGATGTCAGGGACAAGATTGTAGACCTACACAAGGCTGGAATGGGCTACAAGACCATTGCCAAGCAGCTTGGTGAGAAGGTGACAACAGTTGGTGCGATTATTCGCAAATAGAAGAAACACAAAAGACCTGTCAATCTCCCTTGGCCTGGGGCTCCATGCAAGATCTCACCTTGTGGAGTTGCAATGATCATGAGAACGGTGAGGAATCAGCCCAGAACTACACAGGAGGATCTTGTCAATGATCTCAAGGCAGCTGGGACCATAGTCACCAAGAAAACAATTGGTAACACACTAAGCCGTGAAGGACTGAAATCCTGCAGCGCCCGCAAGGTCCCCCTGCTCAAGAAAGCACAAATACAGGCCCGTCTGAAGTTTGCCAATGAACATCTGAATGATTCAGAGGAGAACTGGGTGAAAGTGTTGTGGTCAGATGAGACCATAATCGAGCCCTTTGGCATCAACTCAACTCACCGTGTTTGGAGAAGGAGGAATGCTGCCCATGACCCCAAGAACACCATCCCCACCATCAAACGTGGAGGTGGAAACATTATGCTTTGGGGGTGTTTTTCTGCTAAGGGGACAGGACAACTTCACTGCGTCAAAGGGACGATGGACGGTCAAATCTTGGGTGAGAACCTCCTTCCCTCAGCCAGGGCATTGAAAATGGGTTGTGGATGGGTATTCCAGCATGACAATGACCCAAAACACACGGCCAAGGCAACAAAGGAGTGGCTCAAGAAGAAGCACATTAAGGTCCTGGAGTTGCCTAGCCAGTCTCCAGACCTTAATCCCATAGAAAATCTGTGGAGGGAGCTGAAGGTTCGAGTTGCCAAACGTCAGGCTCGAAACCTCTGCAAAGAGGAGTGGGACAAAATCCCTCCTGAGATGTGTGCAAACCTGGTGGCCAACTATAAGAAACGTCTGACCTCTGTGATTGCCAACAAGGGTTTTGCCACCAAGTACTAAGTCAAGTTTTGCAGAGGGGTCAAATACTTATTTCCCTCATTAAAATGCAAATCAATTTATAACATTTTGACATGCGTTTTTCTGGATTTTTTTGTTGTTATTCTGTCTCTCACAGTTCAAATAAACCTACCATTAAAATTATAGACTGATCATGTCTTTGTCAGTGGGCAAACGTCAGCAGGGGATCAAATACTTTTTTCCCTCACTGTATGGGAGAATCAAATCAAATACAATTGTATTTATCACATGCGCCGAATACAACTGGTTTAGACTTTATAGTGAAATGCTTGCTTACGAACCTTTCCCAACGATGCAGAGTTGAAAAATAATAATACAAAATAAAATAGTAACTAACACAAGAGGAATAAAATAAAATACACAAGAATGGAGCTATATACAGGGAGTACCAGTCCCAGATCAATGTGCAGAGGTATGAGGTACTTGAGGTAGATATGTACATGACGGCTATTCCTGACATTTACAGAGAGCTTCAACAGAGACCTCACAGTCTCTCTAGACCTTGCAGATCATTATGATGTTCACCGCCATGTCCTGGCCATGAAAAATAGTCAATATGGAAATTGAAAATATTTTCCTGATATTTTTACAACTGTTCCATTGGAACTAATAAAGTAATCATCTCTCTCTGTGTAAAAACAAAAAAAGTTGACGTACCAGCTCCCTCGTAGTCCCTCAGACTGTTGGATGTGAGGACAGGAGAAGGGTGGTCACGTTTGCTAGCAGGGATAAGCACAGATTTATCTGATGTCTTCTTTAAGTAATAAGAAATAACATCATTCAAAGCTGCCTTTATCCACACCTCTTGAGACCTCCTCTTGGTAGGGTGGGGACGGAGAGTGTTCAGGAGCATAGCACATTCATAGTACAGTACAGTAGCTGTAGAAACCATACAAGGTAGGTACAGGCCTGGGTAGAAATAGTATTTTTATCCTTTGAAATACTTAAGCTGAGCTTGGTTAAGTGGAACCAATGGAGTAGTCCTGAAAGTACCTACACCACTCATCCAGTGCGCTGGGTGAGCTAAAACAAACACACCCAATGTATTTGAGAGAAAACACTGTTTGGACCCAGGCCTGGTGGCACAGTAGGTTAAGAAAAGCAGGACAGTGTAGGACAGCTTGGGTTTATTAAGGCAGGGATTCCCAAACTCGGTTTTTGCCCTAGCACCTCCAGGACCGAGTTTGGGAAACCCTGTACTAAGGCACAACATGATGGAATAGAAAAGCACTTTACTTGTCAGGTCAACTGCAATGAACGTCATCAAGAGATTTTCTCATTTCCACTTGGCTGAGATCATCTTATAGCCTACTAATAGTACTTTTTAAAAATCTTTTTACGCAACAGCTCATCTTTTGAGTGGCACTTTGGGGTCAGGGGTCACTGAATGTGCCAATAAGGTAAATGTTTGTTGTGTATGAGATGTTCTCTCCGGTCAAAATACAGTATGTTTGAGATATTTCAATAAGACGAGATAAACTACTTATCTTTGCAACTGACCCAACATCACCACGCCACTGATCTAGATGGTCGGCAGCAAATTTAATTACACAGACGTCACATATGATCCACCACACACAGTGACAGGAGCTAGAGGTCAGAGGTCAGAGTCAAGATAAAGGTCAAGGAGAGGCACTTCACCACATAGAACCCTCAAGGTAAAAGTTGCCTCTCACCACAGATCTAGGATCAGATTACCTTACCCCCAATCCTACCATAACATTTTACATTTACATTTTCCATTAGGAGGGTGATATAAGATCTGACCATGTATCAGTGGTTAAGAGCAACCATTACCTACTCCACACACAACAGGCATTGATTCCTACCATGGTGGCTCTGGGAGCGGACGGGCCAATGCTTTTCCCCTAGAAGGCAGAAGGAACCAGGCACAATGAGTAGGGGAGAGGACAACATATCAAACCAAGCGAGAGAGAGAGAGAGAGAGAAAGAGAGAGAGAGAGAGAGAGAGAGAGAGAGAGAGAGAGGAATATACAGTATATATTTTCTTGTTCATTTGAAACATCACATTTGGCAATCAAAGAAAGACATTCAGATCACTTCATACAATCACATGAGTAGAAATCAATGTGGGGGATTTGATCAGCCCTTGGTAAAGGTAATACCACACACACACCAAGTAATATAGATCTAACAGCTGTCTGGACACCATTACAATACAAGGGGAGTTAAGGAAAAGGAGGTGTAGATTGAAGGTTATCTGAGTGTGAAGGAGATGAACGGAGGGCAGAATAACGGTTGGATGAGTTACGAGAGAAGACGAGTTTAAAAGGATGACAAGAAGGAACAGATTCAATACTAGAGGAGTAGATGGGGGGGGGGGGTGAAAGAGAAGAGGAGCTAGATAGATAGATATCAGCTGTGTTCTGTAATCCATGTTACCAGCGAGGCTCTCTCACACACACACACACACACACACACACATACATGCACACACAGCCATGTGGCACTTTGATCCATCATTATCGATTAACCATCTGCATACAACCATCCTCATAGAGCCTACCTCCCACCTCCCACACACTGAAGGACCAGCAACACACACCCACACACACACCCACACACACACACGCACATGCGCACACACACACTGTAAAGCATTTCCTGTAAATGTACAGTAACTTACTGGCAGCAATTGGCTAGTAAGTTACTGTGATTTATTTTGCTGTACAGCTACTGTAATACATTTTACGGTAATCCATTTACCGTAGCAAAAATGTTCCTGTAACATAATTTACAGTATATTACTCGAATTACCCATGCAGCGACATATTACCCAGTATTCTTTGCAAGTTTTCATTTGTACATTTTGGTCATTTATCGGGCGGTCTTTTCCTTAGTAACTTACAGTCAGTGCATTCAACCAAGGTTGATAAAAAAATATACATATCACAGTGATAGCAAGTAAAACGTTTTTCTGTAACAGTTACTGAAAATGTTGTTGTATTTAGGGATACATTGGTCTTCAAAATAATTGTAATTACAACAAGATATCTTCTGATATATCTCTGACTATTGCCAATACAATACTGAGATATTCATGGTAACTTGATGCCAGAGCAATGAAACACAGTAAAAGGGACTATTAAACTGTAAGAAAATTATTTCTACAGTATCTTACTGTAATTACAAGGGATTAGAGCAAGCCGGTTGGCTGTATTCATTTGCATATTACAGTATATTAATGAATAGTAGGTGTTCTATATCCCTTGCACTTCTAGAGGCCTAAACAAAGGCTTCCAAACTGGATGTGATTACAGGGCAGATAAAATGGAAATGGGTAATTATTCAACCATTAAAAGGTTTAAGGCACACTACCACTCTGATCTGTTCCCTATATACTGTACATGTCATTGTTAGGGAACTACCACCATATATCACTTAAACTGGTACCGGACTCTCACTACCTGGTGCAATATATAGCCGCTTACAGTTGAAGTCGGAAGTTTACATACACCTTAGCCAAATACATTTAAACTCAGTTTAAACTAACAATTCCTGACATTCAATCCTAGTAAAAAATGCCCTGTCTTAGGTCAGTTAGGATCACCACTTTATTTTAAGAATGTGAAATGTCAGAATAATAGTAGAGAGAATGATTTATTTGTCACGCTCTGGCTCCGGGACTTTGTATGTTGAGCCAGGGTGTGTTCGTTTCGTTGTGTTTTGTTTGGTTGGGTTGTCATGTGGTTGTGTTTCCTTGTTTGTATTGAGTGACTCCCAATCAGAGGTAACGAGTGTCAGCTGTCGGCTCGTTATCTCTGATTGGGAGCCATATTTAAACTGTCAGTGTTCACCTTAGTGTTGTGGGTTTTTGTTCCGTATTCAGTCTTTGTCACTGTGGACTTCACGTATCGTCATTGTTTGTTGTTTTGGCATTGAGTACTTTAATTTAATAAAGTCATGTTCACTCAACGCGCTGCGCTTTGGTCTCATTCGTCAGACGATCGTGACAGAAAAACCCACCGTACCAGGACCAAGCAGCGTGTCCAGGAGCCAAGGGTCTGGACATGGGAGGAGATTTTGGATGGAAAAGGGTCTTGGACTTGGGAGGAGATCCTGGATGGGATGGATCGCCGGCCATGGAGTAAAACAGTGGAGAGGCGACTGAGAGAGGAGCAACGGCGTCAGCAGGGCCATCGTCGGAAGGACGAGAGGCAACCCCAAAAAGTTTTTTGGGGGGGGCACATGGCTTGGGCGGCTGGGCAGCAGGAGGCTGCCACAGGGAGACGTGGAGAGAAGGCTACAGGATTACGGGAGCCATTGGCGAGTAGAGGGAGGGAAGTAGTTGAGGCACGGCGTGAGAGACTGAGGTGTGTTACCAGTCCGGTCCGGCCCGTTCCTGATCCCCGGTTAAGGCCAGTGGTGTGTGTTCCCAGTATGGACCGGCCTGTTCCTACTCCACGCACAAAGCCTACGGTGTGCGTCGACAGCCCTGCCCGGCCTGTTCCTGCTCCACGCACAAAACCTACGGTGTGCGTCGCCAGCCCAGCCCGGCCTGTTCCTGCTCAACGCACAAAGCCTACTGTGTGCGTCGCCAGCCCAGCCCGGCCTGTTCCTGCTCAACGCACAAAGCCTACGGTGTGCGTCGCCAGCCCAGCCCGGCCTGTTCCTGCTCAACGCACAAAGCCTACGGTGTGCGTCGCCAGCCCAGCCCGGCCTGTTCCTGCTCCACGCACAAAACCTACGGTGTGCGTCGCCAGCCCAGCCCGGCCTGTTCCTGCTCCACGCACAAAACCTACGGTGTGCGTCGCCAGCCCAGCCCGGCCTGTTCCTGCTCCACGCACAAAACCTACGGTGTGCGTCGCCAGCCCGGTCCGGCCTGTCCCTGCCACGCGCACCAAGTCTACGGTGCGCGTCGCCAGCCCGACCCGGCCTGTTCCTGCTCAACGCACAAAGCCTACGGTGTGCGTCGCCAGCCCAGCCCGGCCTGTTCCTGCTCCACGCACAGAACCTACGGTGTGCGTCGCCAGCCCAGCCCGGCCTGTTCCTGCTACTCGCACCAAGCCAAGGGTGCGAGTCGTCAGCCTGGTCCAGCCCGTTCCTGCTACTCGCACCAAGCCAGGGGTACGAGTCGTCGGCCTGGTCCCGCCCGTTCCTGCTACTCGCACCAAGCCAAGGGTGCGAGTCGTCAGCCTGGTCCAGCCCGTTCCTGCTACTCGCACCAAGCCAAGGGTGCGAGTCGTCAGCCTGGTTCAGCTCGTCCCTGCTACTCGCACCAAGCCAAGGGTGCGAGCCGTCAGCCTGATCCAGCCCATTCCTACTACTCGCACCAAGCCAGGGATGCGAGTCGTCAGTCTGGTGAGGCCCGTTCCGGTTCCACGCATCAAGCCTAGGGTGCGTATCGTCAGCCAGGTCCGGTCCGTTCCTGCCTCACGCGCCAAGCCAGGGGTGCGCGTCGTCAGTCCAGATCCTACCAGCTGGGTCAGATCGGACCGGGGGCGCTACGGGGGGGTTGAAGAAGGGTGGTGGTCAAGCCCGGAGCCGGAGCCGCCTCCGAGGAGTAATGCCCACCCAGCCCTCCCCTGTTTGGGGTTTTTGAGGCGCGGTCGCAGTCCGCGCCTTTAGGGGGGGGTACTGTCACGCTCTGGCTCCGGGACTTTGTATGTTGAGCCAGGGTGTGTTCGTTTCGTTGTGTTTTGTTTGGTTGGGTTGTCATGTGGTTGTGTTTCCTTGTTTGTATTGAGTGACTCCCAATCAGAGGTAACGAGTGTCAGCTGTCGGCTCGTTATCTCTGATTGGGAGCCATATTTAAACTGTCAGTGTTCACCTTAGTGTTGTGGGTTTTTGTTCCGTATTCAGTCTTTGTCACTGTGGACTTCACGTATCGTCATTGTTTGTTGTTTTGGCATTGAGTACTTTAATTTAATAAAGTCATGTTCACTCAACGCGCTGCGCTTTGGTCTCATTCGTCAGACGATCGTGACATTATTTCAGCTTTTATTTCTTTCATCACATTCCCAGTGGGTCAGAAGTTTACATACACTCAATTAGTATTTGGTAGCATTGCCTTTAAATTGTTTAACTTGGGTCAAATGGTTCGGGTAGCCTTCCACAAGCTTCCCACAATAAGTTGGGTGCATTTTGGCCCATTCCTCCTGACAGAGCTGGTGTAACTGAGTCAGGTTTGTAGGCCTCCTTGCTCGCACACGCTTTTTCAGTTCTGCCCACACATTTTCTATAGGATTGAGGTCAGGGCTTTGTGATGGCCACTTTGTGATGGCCACACCTTAACTTTGTTATCCTTTAGCCATTTTGCAACAGCTTTGAAAGTATGCTTGGGGTCATTGTCCATTTGGAAGACCCATTTGCGACCAAGCTTTAACTTCCTGACTGATGTCTTGAGATGTTGCTTCAATATATCCACATAATTTTCCTTCCTCATGATGCCATCTATTTTGTGAAGCGCACCAGTCCCTCCTGCAGCAAAGCACTCCCACAGCATGATGCTGCCACCCCTGTGCTTCACGGTTGGAATGGTGTTATTCTGCTTGCAAGCGTCCCCATTTTTCCTCCAAACATAACGATGGTAATTAAGGCCAAACAGTTCTATTTTTGTTTCATCAGACCAGAGGACATTTCTCCAAAAAGTACGATCTTTGTCCCCATGTGCAGTTGCAAACCGTAGTCTGGCTTTTTTATGGTGGTTTTGGAGCAGTGGCTTCTTCCTTGCTGAGCGGCCTTTCAGGTTATGTCGATATAGGACTCGTTTTACTGTGGATATAGATACTTTTGTACCTGTTTCCTCCAGCATCTACACAAGGTCCTTTGCTGTTGTTCTGTAATTGATTTGCACTTTTTGCACCAAAGTACGTTCATCTCTAGGAGACAGAACGTGTCTCCTTCCTGAGCGGTATGACGGTTGCGTTGTCCCATGGTGTTTATACTTGCATACTATTGTTTGGAAATTGCTATCAAGGATGAACCAGACTTGTGGAGGTCTACAATTTTATTTCTGAGGTCTTGGCTGATTTCTTTTGATTTTCCCATGATGTCAAGCACAGAGGCACTGAGTTTGAAGGTAGGCCTTGAAATACATCCACAGGTATTTATAAGTGAAATAATCTGTCTGTAAACAATTGTAGGAAAAATGACTTGTGTCATGCACAAAGTAAATGTCCCAACCGACTTGCCAAAACTATAGTTTGTTAGCAAGAAATGTTTGGAGTGGTTGAAAAATGAGTTTTAATGACTCCAACCTAAGTGTATGTAAACTTCCGACTTCAACTGTATATGTAGTTTGAAAAGACAGGCTGAGTGGGCGGGGAGCTTATATTCATGAGCCTTGACTGACAGCTCTTTGAAATGCCTTGGGCATGTAACTTATATGCAGTGAGCAGTATTGCAGTAAAATCATCTCAAGCTAATTTGGTGATATACAAAGCAACTCAAACATTGAAATTGCATCCATGATATCAATTTTTGTATATATACATCTTCCGTTTGGCTAGCCAGTAACTAGTTAACACCAGACACAGATGAAGACCTAGCTAGCCAGTAACTAGCAAACACCAGACACAGATGAAGACCTAGCTAGCCAGTAACTAGCAAACACCAGACACAGATGAAGACCTAGCTAGCCAGTAACTCGCAAACACCAGACACAGATGAAGACCTAGCTAGCCAGGAACTAGCTAACACCAGACACAGATGAAGACCTAGCTAGCCAGTAACTAGCTAACACCAGACACAGATGAAGACCTAGCTAGCCAGTAACTAGCTAACACCAGACACAGATGAAGACCTAGCTAGCCAGTAACTAGCAAACACCAGACACAGATGAAGACCTAGCTAGCCAGTAACTAGCTAACACCAGACACAGATGAAGACCTAGCTAGCCAGTAACTAGCTAACACCAGTCACAGATGAAGACCTAGCTAGCCAGTAACTAGCTAACACCAGACACAGATGAAGACCTAGCTAGCCAGTAACTAGCTAACACCAGTCACAGATGAAGACCTAGCTAGCCAGTAACTAGCTAACACCAGACACAGATGAAGACCTAGCTAGCCAGTAACTAGCTAACACTAGACACAGATGAAAGGGGAGACATAAGGATCTTTGCCTTAGATTAATAAAGAAAACTTAGTCAAACTTTGGCACCAGTAGAGTAGTTATCTAGTTACATAAACCACACCCCTCTGCAAACATACCTTCTTGTTTACAAGGCAGAACTTGAAGAACCTCTATCACTCTGATCTGTTCCCTATATACATGTCATCGTTAGGGAACTACTACCACATATCACTTAAATTGGTACTCTAACTAATGGTTGCAACAAATATAGCCTCTTACAAGACACACTTTAATATAGGTTAATGAGCCAGCGAATCTTTCTCCCCTCACAATATTTCTCCACAATACATAATCATATATAATATGCTGCAGTACATATATAGAAAAACAGCAATACAGTACTTTATTGTTGCGTTGTATTGAAAACAAGAATCTGCTATTTCTAACAGTGAATATTTAATTATATATTACAGCATACCAACTGATATTTGGTGTTTAATATCACTTGCACTTTAGGCCTTAACAAAGGCTTCTAAACTGACAGTGACTACAGAGATCAAAAGGATATGGCTAAACGCTCAACCATTAAAGGTTAGAGACTTGCTAACAGTCTGATCGGTCTCCTATATAAATGTAATTGTTAGGGAACCACTTCCATATGTCACTTAAATTGGTACAGCACTCTCACTAACGGGTACAACAAATATAGCCTCTTAAGAGATACTTCAAAATATGTTAATGAGCCAGCGATTCTTTCTCCCCCACAATATTTATGTTACTCTTTAGTCAAGACCTCTTGGATTTTTGGCTGTATGTACACTTCAATACAGGGAGTCCCATAGCTGCACCACAACAAACCAAACATTGCAGTGTAGGCTATTGTGACTAAAGCAACAGAGATTTCACTGCCCTGAGGGAGCCCCTCAAATGGACAGCCCCCTGCCAAGCTTGTCTGCCATCATCGAGAGCCAATGTTTTCTGAGATTTTCATTTAGATTTGTGCTAAATACCTCTACCAGGACTCTAGTGTGTCTCAGGCTGTTACTGCGGCCTCCACAGCAACATCACTATCAGTCTGATGAAATCAATGAGCTGGAGTTAGCCTGCCTAGAGGTAATTTCAAGAACAAATGTAAAACACACACAGATAAAGGAAGATTGGAGAGCTACATTCTCAGAGCTGGAATAACATTAAAACGCTTCTCTGCCTCCTCTTCCCTTCTCTACATGCTCTTCCCTTCTCTACCTCCTCTTCCCTTCTCTACCTCCTCTTCCCTTCTCTTCCTCCTCTTCCCTTCTCTCATTCTCTTCCCTTCTCTGCCTCCTCTTCCCTTCTCTACCTTCTCTTCCCTTCTCTACCTCCTCTTCCCTACTCTACCTCCTCTTCCCTTCTCTCCTCTTCCCTTCTCTACCTCCTCTTCCCTTCTCTACCTCCTCTTCCCTTCTCTCCTCCTCTTCCCTTCTCTACCTCCTCTTCCCTTTCTCCTCCTCTTCCCTTCTCTACCTCCTCTTCCCTTCTCTCCTTCTCTTCCCTTCTCTCCTTCTCTTCCTTCTCTACCTCCTCTTCCCTTCTCCCCTTCTCTTCTCTTCCCTTCTCTCCTTCTCTTCCCTTCTCTACCTCCTCTTCCCTTATCTCCTTCTCTTCCCTTCTCTCCTTCTCTTCCCTTCTCTACCTCCTCTTCCCTTCTCTACCTTCTCTTCCCTTCTCTACATCTTCTTCCCTTCTCTACCTCCTCTTCCCTTCTCTACCTTCTCTTCCCTTCTCTACCTCCTCTTCCCTTCTCTCCTTCTCTTCCCTCCTCTACCTCCTCTTCCCGTCTCTCCTTCTCTTCCCTTCTCTCCTTCTCTTCCCTTCTCTACCTCCTCTTCCCTCCTCTACCTCCTCTTCCCGTCTCTCCTTCTCTTCCCTTCTCTCCCTCTCTTCCCTTCTCTACCTTCTCTTCCCTTCTCTACCCGTCTCTCCTTCTATTCCCTTCTCTCCTCCTCTTCCCTCCTCTACCTCCTCTTCCCTTCTCTCCTTCTCTTCCCTTCTCTCCTTCTCTTCCCTTCTCTACCTCCTCTTCCCCTCTCTACCTTCTCTTCCCTTCTCTACCTCCTCTTCCCTTCTCTCCTTCTCTTCCCTTCTCTACCTTCTCTTCCCTTCTCTACCTTCTCTTCCCTTCACTACCTTCTCTTCCCTTCTCTACCTCCTCTTCCCTTCTCTACCTCCTCTTCCCTTCTCTACCTCCTATTCCCCTCTCTACCTTCTCTTCCCTTCTCTACCTCCTCTTCCCTTCTCTCCTTCTCTTCCCTTCTCTCCTCCTCTTCCCTTCTGTACCTCCTCTTCCCTTCTCTATCTTCTCTTCCCTTCTCTACCTCCTCTTCCCTTCTCTACCTCCTCTTCCCTTCTCTACCTCCTCTTCCCTTCTCTCCTTCTATTCCCTTCTCTACCTCCTCTTCCCTTCTCCTTCCTCCTCTTCCCTTCTCTACCTCCTCTTCCCTTCTCTACCTCCTATTCCCTTCTCTACCTCCTCTTCCCTTCTCTCCTCCTCTTCCCTTCCATACCTCCTCTTCCCTTCTCTACCTCCTCTTCCCTTCTCTCCTTCTCTTCCCTTCTTTAACCCCTCTTCCCTTCTCTACCTCCTCTTCCCTTCTCTCCATCTATTCCCTTCTCTACCTCCTCTTCCCTTCTCCTTCCTCCTCTTCCCTTCTCTACCTCCTCTTCCCTTCTCTACCTCCTCTTCCCTTCTCTACCTCCTCTTCCCTTCTCTCCTCCTCTTCCCTTCCATACCTCCTCTTCCCTTCTCAACCTCCTCTTCCCTTCTCTCCTTCTCTTCCCTTCTCTCCTCCTCTTCCCTTATCTCCTCCTCTTCCCTTCTCTACCTCCTCTTCCTTTCTCTACCTTCTCTTCCCTTCTCTCCTCCTCTTCCCTTCTCTCCTCCTCTTCCCTTCTCTACCTTCTCTACCCTTCTCTACCTTCTATTCCCTTCTCTCCTTCTCTTCCCTTCTCTCCTCCTCTTCCCTTCTCTACCTCCTCTTCCCTTCTCCCTTCTCTTCCATTCTCTCCTCCTCTTCCCTTCTCTACCTCCTCCTCTCTTCTCTACCTCCTCTTCCCTTCTCTACCTTCTCTTCCCTTCTCTCCTCCTCTTCCCTTCTCTCCTCCTCTTCCCTTCTCTACCTTCTCTTCCCTTCTCTCCTCCTCTTCCCTTCTCTCCTCCTCTTCCCTTCTCTACCTTCTCTACCCTTCTCTACCTTCTCTACCCTTCTCTACCTTCTCTTCCATTCTCTCCTCCTCTTCCCTTCTCTACCTTCTCTTCCATTCTCTCCTCCTCTTCCCTTCTCTACCTCCTCTCTCTCCTCCCCTCTCTCTTTTAATTTCTCAATCTTTAAAGGTCAGTCAGTTTGTTCTGTGAGCACCACTGAATAGTCATTTGGCATTTGCATTATTAACATAATAATTTGGCATGGTGTTAATTCTCTCTCTGGCTCTGGCTCTGTCCTCTCTCTCTCTCTCTCTCTCTCTCTCTCTCTCTCTCTCTCTCTCCTCTCTCTCTCTCTCTCTCTCTCTCTCTCTCTCTCCTCCCCCCCCCTCTTTCTCTCTCTCTCCCTCGCTACCCCCCCCCCCTCTCTCTCTCTATGTCTTTGATGAAATCACCACAAATGCAGGTGTTTTGGTAGGACTCATATCACACCTGGGATTTAACTCTCCTGTGACACAGGTGAAAGAACGCATTAAGGGGAATTCCGACCTGAGTTAAGAGCGTAAATTAAACGGAATTTCCTTTTATGCACTTTTCTCTCTACGCGTTCTAACCTTGAACTTAAGCATGCTATTCACCTGCTATTCGTTTGGGGTGGAGATCAAAGAAATGAAGGTGTGTCGGAGGTGTGTCTACAGATACGTTGTATTCTGCCCTTTGACTTAATTCCCCCATAATTCCACCACCTTTACGTGTGAGGAAATGATGAATATGGTTGAGCAACCTGTCGGTTGCAAGTGGAACAACATCTACTTCATTTTTTAATGATAGAAATAACATCATTCTCCATGCACTTTAATTTACAAATTGATAGGAGCTATTGATAAGAGCTAGTTAAATGAATAAGCTGTTTGGATAAGGGGATTGTAAATGTAAATGACAATTGTTTTAGATCTATTTTACCCTATGATTGTTGGAGACAAATGTGAAACCAGTCATATGGCAGCAAACTGAAGCGTATCAACATATCACCTTTTCCACAGTAACATTGATGAAATGCTGGCCTTATAACCTTGCAGGGATGACATTTGGAGACCCAAGCTATAGACTTCTTTACCCATGCGCAAAATGACAGTATAGGGCCAAACCTACCAAGTTGATTTATGATTTCTAGAATGTTTTAATTATGTGCCCAGACTTTTCATTGTATTTTTTTACAATTTGTATCGTGTTAAATATTAGCCACTATCATTAGCCTTTCGTTCGTGTGGTTGTTCCTGAGGGTTGCTAGCAATAGTGGATCCTATTAGGCTAACGTATTACAAGTTGTGCAATAATTTGGGACACGTAGCCTATTTGAATCATTATGGAGCGCAGACCATTCACAGCAGTTTAAACCAGGAGCCTGGTTCACGATGACTGGACCGTTGTCCTCACAGTTACGTGATTACTAAGGATTATTAGGGTCGATTTATAGGACTATTGTTCAACCACCATTGTACACTTTTCTCAAATTCCAATATTTCATGGAATGAACAATTGAATGTGGCAACAGGATGAATCAAACCAATTAAATTTTTATTCACTAATATATTTTGTGCATAAAGGCTCTTCAAAAACAGTTCTTTTTAATTAATAAATACTTTCCTAACCCTAAATAATACACAAGATCAGAGTATTTTAAATCTACCAATTGGTGCTGAAAAGGTTTTAAAATCTACCAATTGGTGCTGAAAAGGAGATAAATATGAGTGTTTTTACATCATTGATCCCTAATATGCAGAACCGTTCTCTCCATATTGTCACGCTCGTCGGGAAGAGAGGAACCAATGCGCAGCGTGGACAACAAACGATACGAAACGTGAAGTCCTTGGTTACAATACACACCATACGGAACAAGAAACCACACCAAACGAATGCCTAACGGCTACCTAAGTATGGCTCCCAATCAGAGACAACGAGCTACAGCCGTCTCTGATTGGGAGCCACCCTGGCCAACATAGAAATGCAAAAACTAGACCCACAACCTACAACACAAAACATAGAAACTAACACCCTGGCTCAACATACGAGAGTCCCCAGAGCCAGGGCGTGACAGTACCCCCCCCCCCAAAGGCGCGGACTCCGACCGCGCCAACCAAACACAACAGGGGAGGGACCGGGTGGGCACTCCGCCTCGGCAGCGGATCCGGATCCGGGCATGACCCCCACTCCCTCTCTAACCCCCCAAAGCGCCCCTGGTCCCGGTCTGGCCCTGCTGGCCGGAGCTGGACTGAACACTGGTGGAGCGGATTGCTCTAGCTCCGGAGTGGAGCAGCTGACCGGTGCCGGACCAGGCACCGGTGGAACAGGCACGGGCTGTGCCGGAATGACGACGCGCACCACAGGCTTGGTGCGGGGAGCAGGGACGGGCCGAACTGGGCTGGCGACGCGCACCATTGGCTTGGTGCGGGGAGCAGGAACAGGCCGGGCCGGGCTGGCGACGCGCACCATAGGCTTGGTGCGGGGAGCAGGAACAGGCCGGCCGGGCTGGCGACGCGCACCATTGGCTTGGTGCGGGGAGCAGGGACGGGCCGAACCGGGCTGGCGACGCGCACCCATTGGCTTGGTGCGGGGAGCAGGAACAGGCCGGGCCGGGCTGGCGACGCGCACCATAGGCTTGGTGTGGGGAGCAGGAACAGGCCGGACCGTACTGGGGACACACACCACTGGCCCTACGCGGGGATCAGGAACGGGCCGGACCGGACTGGTAACACACCCCAGTACCTCTCGCCGTGCCTCTACACTCTCCTTCCCCTTGGTGACCAGTGGCCCCCGTAACCTGGCGGCCTCCTCTGCTAACCCGCTGAACCACTCTATTCCGTACACCTGCTGCCCCGTCGTCCACGGCGTGAGCCCCCCCTAAAAAATTTCTGGCTTGTCTCTCCCCCGTGGACCAGGCCTCCATGGTTCTCGCCCAACTCTCACTCCACTGCTCCAAAGTCCAGCCTCTCTCCTCCTCCCGCGGCTTGACCCAGTCGAGGTTGATATCCTTTAGATTCACCTCTGGCGTTGGCTCCTGGACACGCTTGCTTAGTCCAGATATGGTGGTTTCTTCTGTCACGCTCGTCGGGATAACTCCACAAGAAAATCTGTTGGCCAGCTAGTGGTGGAGGGTTTCTGGTGCGAATACCAACTACTGAGAAGTATATTTCCCAAGTCTGAATCGGGCCAAATATGAACACAGAAGAACAGCAGTAGAAACATATGTATTTGGATGGACTTAAAGATTTCAGTGAAAGTGATTTAGCTGCTCAGATATCTTCCACTGTAGCATCATTAAGAACAAATACCAGCCACTGATACAGGCTGTGTAGCTTATGCTAATCACACAAAGCGAATTGTGTTCGTGATGATTAACAGCACAAAACAAAGTTGTCAGAGAGTTGACCAGTCTGCTCTGAAACAATCTTTCTTCATTAACTCTCCATCTCGCAGCATCCCCCAAGGACAAA